>NC_081571.1:64053779-64120277 GCF_022355385.1 Mustela nigripes
TGGGAGGGAGACAAACCATAAGTGACTCTTAATCTCACAAAACAAACTGAGGGTTGCCGGGGGGCAGGGGGTTTGGGAGAAGGGGGTGGGATTATGGACATTGGGGAGGGTATGTGCTTTGGTGAGTGCTGTGAAGTGTGTAAACCTGGTGATTCACAGACCTGTACCCCTGGGGATAAAAATATATGTTTATAAAAAATAAAAAATTAAAAAAATATATATATAATCTTTAAAAAAAATGTTTTCATTTATTTGTGACCTTTGCCACCTTCACTGAAATATTTTATAAAGTTCATCTCAAATACTAACTGAAAATACCCTACAAAGTAAGGTTCCTAAGAAAACCGTTAGTAGCTTATATAAAATTCCTATCCATAGGCATTGCAAAGCATGACCGCAGACCAAAAAAAAAAAAAAAAAAAATCAATACAGAAAAGGGTGGCCTTTATATTCTGTATAGGTCAAGATTGCAAGTGTGTTTTAGAGATGGGAAGAAAGGTTAAAAATACATTTATGGTGAGAATTATCAGTATTTTTCTCTATGAAAAAAGCCTGAATAAATTCTGCTAGGGGGAAAAAAAAAAAAAAAGACCAGTACACCAAGATGTTATGGATAGGAGGTCAATTTTATTTTTCCTAGTACAGATGAAAAGTCCAGAAACTCTCTGTGTGTTTGTGTGTGTGTGTGTGTGTGTGTGTGTGTTTGTGATTTCTACCTCATTCATATTTGTTATAAAAATATTTTTAGGGGCCTCCGAAGTAAAACACTGTAGGCCAGAAAGGAAGGGTTAGTAACTTGTCTGTGATCCATTTTTCTTGCCTTTGTAAATTATCATGAAGAAATTCTTAAAAAGATGATATGGTCTGGCCTCCTTGTAATCAAGCTAATCTTACTTCCAGATGTTATTTACTAGTAGAAACTAAGTAGAGTTTTTATCAAATACTTTTAACCGGATATACCTTGTCTGTGAAAATGGCTTATAAACCTCAACATTGTAGATGTATAGAGCATAGACTGCTCGCAAATGTCAGTGACAGGTTGTAATTATCACCGTATAAATGAAGATATTGTATGACTAAAATAACTCCATTTGTGTAGGTGATGCCCTGATGCATCTCTTGGGAACTTGTATATTAAATTGGAATAAAAGCTTGCTCTAATGTGGCAAAGAAAGAACCTGGAAAGCTTCAGGACTGGTCTCAGATGTTGCCAAGTTTGTTAACCTGTGATTTGTGATTGTCTGCATCCTTTGAACTATTAGCAAAACTTGGCTTTGGGTGAAATATATCCTTTCTGTAAGTCGACCTTTACTTTATATCAGTATACTGTCAGTTTTTGATTTGTGGATACGTATGACTCAAAGACACGAACAATCCCGTATTTAAGTAGCTTTGCCATTCAGAATACACATATGACAGTTCGTGAAAATGTAGGGAGAAGTTTTTAAAAAGTAGTTCTTTGCAATTACGATAAAACCCAGAAACTGCATTTTTTGCCATTTATCCCAGAGCACTATCAACATGTTCACATAAAAACGTATACAGTTAATCCTTGAGCAAGGCAGGGGTTTGGGCTTTGACCCTGTGCAGAGTTGAAAATTAAAATCTGTGTGTAACTTTTATTTCCCCCCAAACTTAACTAATAGCCTACTGTTGACTGGAAACCTTATCCATAACATTAATAGTCCATGAATACCCTTTTTTGTACTATATGTATTATGTACTCTATTTTTGCAATAAAATACAGTATAAGAGAATGTTAAATCATAAAGAGGAATGCTAAAATCATAAAGAGGAAATAAATTAACAGAATTGTCATATTTATTGAAATTCCATGCAGATGTAGACCAGGCCAGCTGGGACATGGGCTGTGGCAGAAGTAGGCCTGGCCCAGGGACGGTGATGTTCTGCAGCCTGCTGACCTCAGCCTCTCAGTGATACCTTCAGGGTGGGCCCACAGGTAGCAAAGCTCTTTATGTGCCTAGAGGTGGACCACCAGGTCAAGACCATCAGCAGCTACAGCCACACAAATGGGCCGGTGTCTGAGATGTCATGGGGCCAGGGCCCAAGGCTACAGCAGGAGAGCACCAGAGCCTGGTGGGCTGAAGACTTGGGGGGGAGGGGCACATTCCTCCATTTTAGCCCAACAACCCTGCCCACCAGCCCCGTGTGCTCCACCAACCACCCCACAGACACAAGGGGCAACCTCCAACCCTGCCCAATCACCTTCAGTTTGGTCTTGTAGATTCTAGGGTGGGCACATGTAAATAAATGCCTTCTGGTTTTTGCTGTCAACTCTTAAAAACTTGTGTGTAAGTCATCCATGCAGTTCAAACCTGTGTTGTTCAAGGGTCAGTTGCATCTGAGTATTCTTAACAGCATTATTTGGAATAGCCCTAAATTGGGAATATCCCAGATATCTGTTCAAGGAATGAATTGTTAAATTCTGATACACAAATATACCTACGTCCGGCCATTCACTCTATGGAATTCTCATCAATTAAAAAAAAAGAACTATTGATTTTTACAACATAACTTCAGGGAATTATGCATGGAAAATGCAGTTTTAAAAGGTTACATGCTATATGATTTCATTTATATAATATTTTTTAAAAGGTTTTATTTATTGGAGAGAGACAGCATGAGCAGGGTGAGGGTCAGAGGGAGGCAGAGAAGCCGAGCATAGAGCCTGACACGGACTTGATCTTGGGACTCTGAGATCATAACCTGAGCCAAAGTCAGATGCTTAATTGACTAAGCCACCCAGGCACCCCTCATTTATATAACAATTTTAAAATGAAGAAATTTTAGAAAAGGAGAGCGAATTAGTGATTGTTAGGAGTTAGTGGTGAAGGTCAGAGGAGGTTGGAGGAAATGGGTATGGATATCAGAGAATACAAGGGAGAGAGAGTTATGCTGGCTGTGGTAATGGATAAATAAATCTGAACACTGGGTGAAATTTTATAAAAATATAATCATGCATAAAAATGAATTAAAAATGAGATATTAAAATAAAATCAGTGTTTTCTTCTTTTTAAAATCAATGTTAATATCCTCAGTGTACATCATGGTTTTGTAAAAGTTGCCATTGGGGGACAGTGGCAAATATACATATGATCTCTGTTTTCTTTGTTATGTGTGCATGGGACTGCATAATTCTTTCAATTAAAATTTCAATTCAATATTTACATTTTACCTTAAAAAAGTCAACCATACTTAAATATTAGAAAAACAGGACTTGTGCTCCAAATTGAATGTTTGCCCCCAACATTCATATGTTACCCTAATGCCCAATGTGATAGTATTAGGAGATTGGGTCTTTGGTAGATATAAGAACATGAGGTCAAACTCCTTATCAATGGAAGTACCCTTATTAAAGAGAAATCAGAGGGCTCCTTCACTCCTCTGCCTCACTGAGACACAGTAAACAGGTACCTGTATGAACCAGGAAACATGTCCTCACCAGATGCAGAATCTGACAGTGCCTTGATTTTGGAATTTCCAGCCCCTTGAACTGAGAAATTTGTTCAAAAGCCATCAAGTCTATGGTGTTTTTCTATAGCAACCCAAACAGACTAAGACATCTTGAACAGAAAATAAAAAGCTGTCTATTTTACTTATTATAGAAAAGAGATACATAGAAGATACTATACAATACAATAGAAGATACTATTCATATAGAAGATACTATACAATCATACAGAAACAGGTGAACAAAGTAGACTCCACTTTGCTCACATAAAGACATGATGTGGTGGCAGTTTAGAAAGATTAATTCGATAGAGCAAAGTTTGTTCCACTAAATTAGAGCAGCTCATCCATGGGGTGCACCGTCTTTTTAAATTATACTTATCACAGTTTTGTAGTTATTCACAAGTGGAAAATGCCTGGATATCTGGTGGGTGAGTAGAGTTGAGAGTCAAAGACTAAATCATTTTGGACAAGATAATACTGTTAATTCATGTGACAGTTTGAATTGTTTTGATTTTATTGATCAGATTATTTGTGAGATACTTTATTAAATACTTTTTCATTTCCTACCCAGTTTTGAGCACTATGCCGGGTACTGGAATCAAGCTGGAGAGCAAAATTAAAGGTCTTGCTTTCCTGGAGTTCACAGTCTGATGAATTAGGCAAACCTTAATTGAATAAGCCCATGAATAATAGTCACATTAAAACCAAATGGCAACGCTAGTAAGTACTATAAAAGTAAAGTAAAAGGTGCACTATTAAAGCGGGTGGGAAATGATATAATCCTAATTTTCCTTGAAATATTATTAGACCTGAGGTCCGAACAGATGTTAACCCTTTGAAGAGAAAACATCCTGAAGTAGGATGAGAGGCAACGGAAGGAAGAAACAGAATGGTCTGGGTGCCATGACAAAAAGATATGTGAGGCGGGGGTCCAGAGGATCCTGTAAGGGATACGTTTGAAGATAAGAAGAAACTTATCTATTCAGGGTTTAAACATTTTTCCCCAAACTCACCAAATTTGGTCTTGAGCATGTTATTTAAAGGGGAACAGTTGTATCTGGGAAAGAAACTAACGCAAGGAGGAATTATGATACTGCTTACTAATCCTGTTTCTCTGCCTACATTGTGGAGGCTAGAAATTGGAAAAAAAAAAAGTTTACTAATGAATATAATTAGGTAAGATTGTTCTGTTATTTGAAGTAAATTGCAGCCTAGACTAGAAAGAAGAGACTTAAACATACTATGAGCAACTCTACGCCAATAAATTTGACAATCTGGAAGAAATGGAAACAGAGTTTCAGATGTTTTGACCTTGTATATTTTGACGTTAATGTGTGTTTAAAATGGACATGTCATGGAGGCTGTCGGCAGAGGAAGGAAGACATGAAGATATAGATAGATAGATAGATAGATAGATAGATAAATAGATATGGATGTATTTAGGTTTATTAAGTTTAGATATGTTTGTTTTCTTGGTTGTGCAACTTGAATGAGTGGTCATGGTATTTGTTTGCCTTTGTGGCAGTGGAAGAAAATAAAAGATATGATTAACAGGATGGCCGTTAGTGTGTTTTTGTACAGTAGAACAGATGAATCTGGAATACATAGTTCAGAGAGGAGATTGCTGATCATGGACACAGCTATATTGGTAGATAGTCCTTGTTAATGAGTCACCTTCTCTCTGACCTGAGAGAAGTGAGTGGCATTTCAGCTTTGAAGAGTGGCATCCAGGAGAAGCTATGTAAAGATGGGGAAAAATATGTATCAGGTAATGGCTGGATTATTTATTCTCTGAGTTAAGATAAAATAGACATTCCAAAGGGGCATTATTATTTGAGAAAGATGTTTTGAACAAAATAAGCCCGAAGAATAATAGATTATGTAACATTATTAAATCAAAGGCATGACTCTAGTGCAAATTTTGTCCTTGAGTTAGATTGTACAGCTCTCATATTATAAAAGGAAGAAAGAGCAGAAGGGATGCCTATAGCTGCAGGTAAATTGATATAAGGGACAGAGAAGTTGAGAGACAACTCTCTCATTTTTCTACAGACCAGAAACAATTTTAAGACCGAGAGGATGGAACAGGATGGAAAAGAAGTAAATGGTTAGACAAAGTAAGGAAAATTTGAAATTGTTGCTTTGGAAATCTGAGCGTTCAACAGAGGACTAGAACATGATGAGCCAGACTGAGAGTCTACTTGAGACTTGTGGCTTTTTTATTATGGCAATAATCACCCCTCCTTTTAAAATTCCTAAGGGTGTTCAGTGGCAGACCTGGAGAAATCAAATTGCTGAGTTCTTCCAGAACTCCAGAACTGAAACTCTTAGAGCTTGTGGCAGATATTACTTATTCGGCATTATTCTCTTCACTGTTAAAAAATTGGGTGACTTACTCAACCTCCCTTGTATCTGGACTGACTAATGGTTGATTTCCAGCCAAAAGGAATATGAGGGAAATTTTCTTTTAGGCATATTCAGGTATCACCCCTCAAGTATCCCCATCTAGTTTTCTGTGGTCTTTCCTTCATTTAGGATGAAAACAGCAAGGCAGTCCTGAAAGCCACATGCTATAGATGACAGAGGAACCGCCAGACAAGTTCCCTCAGTGACCACATGGAAGAGAGGTACCCAGTGAATCTTAAGACAAACAAAAACTCTTTTGTGAGCAGAAAATAAGTTTCAGTTGTGTCAAGCAGAAGTAGTTTTGTTGTTGTTTTTGTTGTTGTTTTTGTTTTGTTTTCCATAAAACCAGAAAACTGTTTTTGCTTTGTGGGCTAAGTTCTCTATAACAACTACTCAGTTGTGAATGTTTAATGCAAAGGCAGACCCAGACAATACATAAAGAAAGAAGCATTTCTGTGTTCCATAAAACTTTACTAAAACAGGCCATGGGCTCTATCACCTAGAATGTGCTGACATTGGTATTAAACATGGATTTCCTTAGTAGCCTGTCCAAACTAATACCAATACATTATGAAAACAGATAGGCACAAAGAGATATAATGTGTTTTAGAGTGTACTTTTGCCATAACAGAGCAGAGAAATAACTGAAAGAAAGAAATGAATCTAGGGGATAATGACATAATATAATTAGTGGAGTTAAAATGGGACAACATATTAAAACTGAAGAATGGTGCTAATGGGAATGATTTAAAAGGCACACTGGAAGTAATTTTGATTTAGCCACATGTGAGTGTGACTTAAACTTAATCCAAACAAGTTGTGCCTATGTGTGGTACCTATAGTATCTTATTATGCCAGTCCATCAATATGAAAAGCCAAGGGTCAATTAAGGTTGAATGTTTATGTAATGATAGTGATTTGAATGCCATAGTTATAAATTCATATGTATACACACACACACACACACACAGAGGCATCAACATCCCTTATTGATAGGACATCCCTTATTGGTAGAACATCAACAGAGATGCAAATTAACACATATGTTATATATCACATACACAGATGTGTATAAACAGAAATAAGATAGACCTACATATAAACGTAAGTACAGATGCAGGTATAGATGGTCGGTCATACAATCTTTACTACTTAGATGTCCAACAGATCATCCACTTCAGATTTGCATGATACCAAAGTTTCTCAATCCAAATGTAAAAGATATCATTCCTGAGCATATTACAAAATAAAGTCGAATTTAATCAGAATTAAATGGCTTCTTCATGAAGAAGAGCCATCTCTGAAGTAGTCTAAAATAGTGTGAGGAGCACAGAAGAGAATCTATTTACTTGTCACTCTAAATAACTGCAAGAACAGCTTTGTAAGAAAACAGAAAGAAAATGTGTTTTAAATTATTATAATAAACCTAAGTAGAATAGTGTATTCATTTAGGTTTTCTGATACATGAGGTGATTTATGGCAGACTTTGAACATTTATAACAATACACTTGCTGACACCGCACTATATTAGGTAATTGAAAAATGTAGCATCAATTCATATTACCACAAATAAGGTAAACCATTTCCCTCTTCTCCACAAAGTAATTCCTTAATAAGTGGCTCATTTATTATGCATAAACTCCTTTTAGCCAAGTTCATTAACTGAGGTTATACATGCTAACATATCAAAACTATGGTTAACCAAATTACTTAAAATATTTTGCCCAAACAAGAGTGGAATAATCACAGCATTCTTTTCTTAATTACTGAGAAGCCTCGTTGCAATATTTGCTGAATTTGTGATGCACTAAAAATGTTTAGTACTCAGGGAATAAACTAGATGTTTACATTGAAACATGACTTCAGGTGGGATGATAGTGTCTACAGTGGGGGTTCTTATAACTTTGTTCTGGCTGTCAGCAAGCACTGGCCAGAAACAGATTGTGTCTTTACATTTTCTGTTCAAACTTTTTGTTACAAGATAAGACTTTTGTTAAAGTTACTTTTTCCCTAGAGAACTCAAATTACCACGACCTGATACATCTTCTTTGAAATGTCATTTACACCTAGTTTAAGTGTAACTGAATATTAAGTGTCTTTCAGCTGGAAAGATTCTTGTTCTACTGGAAAAATAAGGGATAAATAAGATTCAAGTCACGGTTTCCTAATCACTGTGGACAACAGAGCAGTCCCTTTTCATCTTGGAGAAATTAAGATTTGGAAATCTTCACCCTTTGGGGTATCCAGATATCTATCTATCTATCTATCTATTTATTTATTTATTTATTATTTTAAAACTATTTAATTTATTTATTTGATAGAGAGAGAGATCACAAGCAGGCAGAGAGACAGGCAGAGAGAGAAGGGGAAGCAGGCTTCCTGCTGAGCAGAGAGCCCAATGCGGGGCTCAATCCCAGGACCCTGAGATCATGACCTGGCCAAAGGCAGAGGCTTAACCCACTGAACCACCCGGGCGCCCAATCCAGATTTTATAGTTACGTGAAGTCACTGGATGGAGTGAAAACCGAGGTAGAATTAGCTCTGCTATCATAAAGGAGGCAAGAGGGAGAAAAGAAAAGTGCACTTAAACTGCCACCTGCCAACTAATTTCTACTTGCCTTTGCACACAGTGTCTAGGATGCATATGCCAGATTTTTGTCCCACCTACACGTTACTAAATGGCTTTAGTTTTCATGTAAATACATTTTTTATATCTGGGTTTATGCCTCTTGTTAAACACTGGATGTTGATCTCTCTGCACGAGTCTGGAAACAGATTCAAGTTTGATGTTTAGGTGCATTCCGTATGTCACCTCATGCTCACTCCTGCTCCAGTGTCATCCCCTCTGAGTTCTTACTTGCCACCTCACTAATTATTCATTATGTAGGAGGGTGTAGGTTTAGACTCTGGCTCTTTGTATTTCACTGACTTTATTGCTTAACTGATTTTGTGGCCGTTATATGTTGAATTTAAGAAAAGAGGAAAATAGGCATAGATTGAATACTTTTTTTTTTTTTTAATTTAAGGAATTCAAGTATGGTTATAGAGTCAGCTGACTATAGAACTTTGTCAGGAAACATGTTCATTTGACCATTAAAATCCATTTGAGAAGTGGGGGCGGGGGTGTTATGGGGAGGAAGGGAGGGAAAAATGAAACAAGATGGGACCCGGGAGGGAGACAAACTATGAGAAACTCTCAATTTCAGGAAACAAACTGAGGGTTGCTAGGGGTGCGGAGTAGGGATAGGGTGGCTGGATTATGGACATTGGGGAGGGTAAGTGCTATGGTGAGTTCTGTGAATTGTGTAAGCCTGGTGATTCACACACCTCTATCCCTGAAACAAATAATGCATTATATGGTAATTTAAAAAAAAATCCATTTCCCAGACTTGTGTTACTTTCTCTACCTGGGAAGGGAAAAGTTGGTGTTTTCTCTAGTTTCACCTTGCACAATCTGGGTGTCCAAAGGAGATTGCCCAAAAGTTCCACCCTGAATGAGAAGCAGTAGTCAAAACCTTCACTTCTGGGCCAAATTGAGTACTTGGATCATTAATCTGAGATGTAAAAAAGATTCCTGTAGTAGGTACTTGATCTTACTTAACCCCAGGCCATCTTGTTCAATTTGTGATAAAACCAAAATGTCAGTTGTAGAGAATCTTACTCCTGCATTATCAGCATCCACAGATGGTTTCTCTACACTGCCTCAGATACTGTGACTCAGGTAAAGAAATCCAAGCTCTTCATTAGTAGCCAATTGTCAGTTTTACATAGAGCTAGGAGAAAATTTTTCATAAGTAACAGTTGTAATGACAAAGGAAGGGGAGGAAGTAATCTCTGTTTTCCTCATCTTTGAAAGATGATAAGAGTAATAGGAATGAGAAGAACGATATTTGTAGATTGAATTTTGTACCTAGCAAACAACATATTTAAAAGAATATGTCACATTGCCTAAAAAACATGTGTAATATTTGATTGAAGAAGAAATAAAACAATGCATGGGACTTTAGGCTGCCTTTTAGGCTGTCATCACTACTCTCCAAATGGATTGGTAGAGTGCAGATTTTTGTACTTGTCTAATATATTAAGCTGCTTTAATGCATAAAATATTATCCTACTGGCCTGAAAAAGTTGTGGCAGCTTCCAGAAGTCCCTGTTCACCATTAAAGAGCTTATGTAATAGGTATATGCAGTTTAATTTGTTTAGTAATATGGTTACTTAGAATGGAATCATGGATTATACCAGCACATGGCTATATTGACAGATATATTCTGTTTACACTTTCCACATCTGTTTACATGGCATGATGCCCATTCATAAGTTAATCAAACCTTTTCTGAGAGGAGCTGCTGCCAAAAAGACATTGCTTTGGAAGGGCAACTGGAAATTTTGGAAAAGCAAAGACAATATAAGGAAACCAGTTTAAATTAATATGTTGAAAATTACAAAAATCTTGAACATTATATGATTTCTGAAGAAAAGGGAGGTTTGGGGACCAAAAAGCTTACATAGATTGCATAGCTTTTTAAGAATACTCATTTAAAAATTGAGAAAATTACTATGATATGATTAGAAATCTTAGAATCTTGTATCAAGTAGATAATTCTAGATACAAATGTCATTGAGGGGCGCCTGGGTGGCTCAGTGGGTTAAGCCTCTGCCTTCGGCTCAGGTCATGATCTCAGGGTCCTGGGATCGAGTCCCACATTGGGCTCTCTGCTCAGCAGGGAGCCTGCTTCTCTCTCTCTCTGCCTGCCTCTCTGCCTACTTGTCATCTCTGTCTCTCTCTCTGTTCAATAAATAAATAAAATATTTTTTAAAAATGTCATTGAAATGATATATTTAGATACTTGTAATTTTCTCTCTTTGAAAAAGGCTATTGGGGCCCCTGAGTGGCTCAGTCTGTTAAGCATCTGCCTTTATCTCAGGTCACGATCCCAGAGTCCTGGGGTCAAGCCCCTCATCTGGCTTTGTGCTCAGCGGCGCATCTGCTTCCCCCTTTCCTTCTCCTCCTGCTTGTGCTCTGTCTCAAGTAAGTAAATAAAAATCTTTAAAAAATTTTTAAAATCAAAAAAGCTGTCTTAAAAAAGGAAAGAAAGAAATTGGCAAGATACTTTTTTCCCTTTGGCAGAAAAAAACTTTCTATGAATTTGACAGCTTTTCGCTTCCCAAAGGGAAACACATGACTAAGTGATGTTTTTCTCACTTAGTAATAAGGGATTGTGTTTTGAAACTGTGTACTTTTTTACTCATAATATTCTGTATCTTTAATTCTATTGTCTAATTTCTAGTATCTCATATTTTTCTGATGATACCTTTTAGGCATATTCTATATACTCGAAGATAGTCTGTTGAACTCAAAGATGTCTAAAAGCTGCTTATGTTGAAGGAATTTTATTTCAATTTACAAGTGGCCTTTTATAAATCAAGACCTCTCGTGATAAATAATTATATACATATAGAAATTTCTCCATAAAATAAGGTTATAGGTATTATTTTTATTCTGCATTCAAATGCAGATGTGAATATCACATTATATGTTAACACCTCAGGTTTTACTAATAACTGAGTGTGTCTGGTAATGGTAGCTTTTGGAAAAGCTTCAGGAAAGCAATAGCATTTGCACTAGACCTTGACAAATGAGTAGGCATTAAGCCAATTTGTGTGTATAGCATTGGTGTGCTAAACAGGAAGTGGTTGGCACTTTTTATTGCCAGCGGAGAAATGATTTATATGGTAGAGGTCAGGAATTCAGAATAAGAAAGACGTATGATGCTCTGACATATATTAAGGGGAAATTACCTAAAACCTTAATATTCCATGCTTCAATTTTAAACATTTCTTGGAAATAATGGTTATTAATTTAAACATTCATGCTGTTGTAATGTTTAAATTAAGGAACTCTAGTGTCTCTCCATTTGATTCTCATGCATAATTTCCATTAATGCTAATAAAACCCACTAATGTTTAATTGATGTCATTATGTATTTCATATTCATGGCAATAAGAGAGCCAATAGAATTTCCAGCAACAATCCCATAGTATCTATATATTTCTATAAAGTCACTTTGTAGCCAAATTAATGAATGTCAGAATGTATGATGCGAATAAGATCATAAATGCTCTTTTAAAAATCAAAAAAATGGGAAAAATATAAGTAAATGTATATTTTGTAAAATTCTAATTACAATAAATCACTAAAATAACACCCGCTGTTAAGTTGAAAAGAACCCAGATGTATGCATTTGTTAAATGTGTCATTATTCTGATTATGGTTCATCAGATTTCATTATGACAAAAACACTCATTCCTTGCCAAGAAATTTGATAGAAGTGAATATTTATTAGATAAAAAGAATTAAACAGAAACAAATTAGAACTGATTTTGAAGGAAAAAACAGTGCTAAAAAGTGTCAAATAAAAATACTTCCATTGACTGTTATTTTTAACCACAATTAAAATTCTAGTTATTCCATTTGAAAGGATAAACCTGAATTTTAAGTACCCAGAGATTCACAGTATTCATTGTACTTCCAATTCTTCTATAAATTCAGCCTTAAAAAGAAATCATATTGCTATTTATATAAATTTTCAAAATCCTAATTAACACATTCATAGTTTAGAAAATCATATTGTTGACCTTTTAGCTTTAAAAAATGAAAGTGCAAATATAAAAAGACAACTGTAATTGACTTTTGAATGGGTTTAAAACATTTACATAAAACATGATTATTTTCTGAAAAACAGTTTAGGACATCTATTAATTTCCTAAATTTTTATCAGCGTCATACGGTAAATATATTGCTACCGTTGTATGTAAAAACTGAAATAGACACCTATCTTAAGATATGTGTAAATGCGGGGTGCCTGGGTGGCTCAGTGGGTTAAAGCCTCTGCGGGTGAAAGCCTCTTCCTGAGGCTCAGGTGATGATCTCAGGATCCTGGGATCCAGCCTGGAATTGGGCTCTGTGCTCAGCAGGGAGCCTGCTTCCTCCTCTCTCTCTGCCTACCTCTTGCTTACTTGTGACCTTTGTCTGTCATATAAATAAATAAAATCTTAAAAAAAAAATGTGTAAATGCACTTTAGCTATAGGGGTAGAGTGGCTAGAATAACTTGTTATTGCACTTAACTAACTTGCTCATATCCCTTCATGTACAGCATAAGTTGGAATATCAGATATGGATTTTATAAACATGGAATATAGCGTTAATTAATTTTATCATCAAGATAAAAATACTCTAAGATACTTAAGTATCATGAATAAATGTAACTATAGAGATCATTTTTGGAATTTTGAATTTAAATATTGAGTACAATTTAATGAATAAACTAAGGATAAGAAAATAAATTAATTTTCACAGTTTATCATATTATTGTATGTTAACAACTCAACAGACATTGAACTGTTTTTTTTTAACACTGACTAAATTTATGCTAAAGGTAAATTAATCACTAAAATGTTTCAGCAAATAGAGTAGAACTATTTTTCTTAATGTAAGAGAAGGTGAACATGAATAGAAAAGCAAAACGAAATACAACTCTCAGGAGGAAAGAGAATTTGAGAGTAAGTTAAGGAGGCAGAAAAACTCCTGTACATTCTGATAAAATGATTATGAAACTGTAGAAACTATATGGTACCTCTTGGGATTTTGTTGTTGTTGTTGTTGTTGTTGTTGTTTTGGTTTGGTCTTTTTAGTTTTTATTTTTATTTTTTAATTAATTAATTAATTTTTAAGTGTGTGTAGGGGTCTCTGTTACCATCTACTCATGGATTTATAAAAACAAAAAATAATGTCATCAGAGAGCTGAGAGCATCTCAAAGAAATAATCAAAACAAATTATAGAATGCTTACACGTGTTCAAGATTAGATACTTAAAACTGGAAATCAAATATCCACTGACAGCAGTATAAATAATTCTGTTCATAAAATGTTGGTAAAATGTTTATAGAATATCAATTTATAAGATATTCATGAAAATATCTATTTATAGAACATTTATTTATAATGCAGGAACATTTATCTACTTATAGAATATATTTATAGAATCTATAGAGTATCTATTTATAGAATATTTATGAAAATAATCAACTAGAGCTCAATTTTTACCTCATGAAGGAATTGTAAAACATGTCATGTTGAACATAAAGATCAGGAGGTAGCAGAACATGTACTCTAAGATTTCCTTGATAACATATGGGAACAGAAACATACAAATGTATTTGAGTATGACATGCCTATACATGAAGTAAAGTTATAAAGAAAAGCAAGGATAATGACTCACACAAAAAACAAATTAGGAAAGAGATTCTGTCTGGGTGAAACAGGTGGGTGGTTGAGATAAGCTCAGGATCCCATAAGGCTGGACCAAGTACTATCGATGTTCTGTACACCAAGTTGTATAGATTAAAGGTACTCATTTTAAGTTTTGCAAATGCATTGTCAACCCTTTTGCATGTGGCGTATTACAGAAAAAAAGAGTCTTTTGACCTATTTGAGGATATACCTGTCTTTCAAATGTGCAAATACTGAAGCTTTATTAATTTTTATTAAGTAATATATAGTGTTATATTAATTCCAGGCACTGTAGTCTAAATCCTGTTTGTTTTGTTTTGTTTGTAATGTAAGTAAGTGCCTGACTTTAGTTTTGACTGCTGAGGCATCCACTTCAAAGAGGGTTATCTCTAATAAACACATGGCCAGCCCTAAGACTAGATAAAAAGTCAGGCTGTCCGCCCCCCTACCCCTCCTCCCCACCCCTGACTGAGGCACCTTTGTTTTAGAGATCTTGGTTGATTTCTATAGCTGACCATTTTGGCCCCTTTTCTTCTCCCCAGGCTTTAAATTCCTGTTCTTGTGTTTTAAATTCACCAATAAAGAGTGAGTGCATGAAACCATAAGCCCCCACTTTCAACTCCAATGAATACAGAACTGTTAGGTACTTTCACATGCTGTCTCTCTCTCTACCTGTGATCTCACTCTGTAGCCTTAAGTATGTTGTAGGTCTCTTAAATAATAACCATTTATTTTTCAAAGTTTCCTGTTATTACAGCTAAAGGACATCTTGTGATAATGAGAACTGGAAAGACTGGTCCAACTGTAGCATTGCTTTTTGATAGGTTGAGACTAGCATAAAACAGATGTGCAGTATAATGATTTGACATTTGTATATGCTGAAACATGATCATAGTAGTAAGTCTAGTTAACAACAGTCACCAAAGTTACAAATAATTTTTTCTTGCAAAGAACACTTCTATGATGTACTCTTTTAGCACTTTCAAATATGCAGTACAGTGTTAACTGTAGTCACAATGCTATATATTGTACTACATTCCGATGACTTTTTATAACACTTGACCCAATCACTATTTCCCCTACCCTCCAAGTCTCTCTCTTCAGGCAACCACCAGTCTGTTCTCTATATCTATGCATTTTGTTTTGTCATTTGTCTTCCTAGATTCTGCGTATAAGTGAAAGCATGTGGTAACTTGCCTTTGACTTACTTGATTTAGCATTAGTATCCTCAAAGTCCATTCATGTAGTTATGGCACATGGAAAGATTTCATATGTAGTATTCCATTGCATTCATATATGTGTGTGTATACACACATAACAATCTTCTTTATGCATTCATCCATTAATGGATGCTCAGGTTGTTCCATATCTTGGCTATTATAAATAATGTTGCAGTGGACATAGGGGTCAATGTATCTTTTTCAATTACTGTTTTTTGTTTTTTGGAGGAAAAATACCCAGAAGTGGAATTTCTGGATCATATCATATTTCTTTTCTTTTTTTTTTTTAAAGATTTTATTTATTTATTTGACAGAGAGAGATCACAAGTAGGCAGAGAGGCAGGCAGAGAGAGAGGAAGGGAAGCAGGCCCCCTGCTGAGCAGAGAGCCCGATGTGGGACTCGATCCCAGGACCCTGAGATCATGACCTGAGCCGAAGGCAGCGAGCGGCTTAACCCACTGAGCCACCCAGGCACCCTCATATCGTATTTCTATATTTAGTTTCTTGAAAAACCTCCATATTGTTTTGCATGGTGGTTGCACTCATTTGTATACCCATCAACAGTGTATAAGGATTTTGTTTTCTCCACATCTTTGCCCACACTTTTTGTCTTTTCGATATTAGTTATTCTCGCAGACATGAAGTGATGTTTCATTATAGTTTTGATTTGCTTTCTCTAGATAATTAGTAATGTTGATCATCTTTTCATGTGCATGTTGGCCATCTGTGTGTCTTTTTTGAAAAAGAAAATATTCTCTCATTTAGTTGGTTGTCTTTTGTTTTGTTAATAGTTTCCTTTGCTGTGCAGAGGCTTTTTAGTTTCATGTAATCCCACTTTTTAAAATTTTTCTTTGGTTTCCTTTGCTTTTATGATCCAAAAAATCATCACCAAGACTAACCTCAAGAAGCTCACTGCCTTTGTCTTCTTCTAGGACTTTCATAGATTCAGGTCTTATATTCAAGTCCTTAATCCATTTGGAGTTAATTTTTGTATATGGTATAAGATTGTCTAATTTTATTCTTTGTATGTGGTTGTCAAGTTTTCCTAACAACATGTATGAATGGGAGTCTTCTTTCCCCATTGTATAGTCTTGTCTCCTTCCTTTGTCGTTAATTAATTGACCATATGTGTGTCTGTTTACTTCTGGGGTCTCAATTCTGTTTCATTGATATATGTGTCTGTTTTTATGGCCATACCATACTCTTTATATCCTATTGGTTTTGCATCTCTGGAGAATTTTAATACATGATGCTTAGAAAACTATAAATAAAATACACTACTGATTAAAACAACACAAATTAAGAATTTTTAAAGTATGATGAGACATAAATTGGTTTGAAGTATTCATCAGGCATTGGTTTATAAACCTTACTTTGTATTTTCAATTCTGCTTTAATATCCCAACTAGCAATTCTGCTTCCTGAAAGGAATATAATACTGTGTTTTGAGGAAATTTTTTATGTGTTTTTAAAATGGGCATTTTTTAAATTTATTTTTTATTTTCAGCATAACAGTATTCATTATTTTTGCACCACACCCAGTGCTCCATGCAATCCATGCCCTCTATAACACCCACCACCTGGTATCCCAACCTCCCACCCCTTCAAAACCCTAAGATTGTTTTTCAGAGTCCATAGGCATTTTTAAGGTAGTTTTAGATTTACAGGAAAATTTAGTAAAAAGCACAGGGAATTATCCTATATGTCTTGCACTACTCCTTACCCCTAATTTCTACTATAATGAAAATCTTGCATTAGTGCAGTACAGTTTTACAATTAATGAGCCAACATGTATGCATTATTTTTAATTAAAGTATAGAGTTTATACTAGGATTCACTCTGTATTATACATTCTGTAGGTTTTGACAAATGTGTAATGACAGATGTCCACCATTATATTATCATAAAAAAAAAAATGCCCTAAAAATTCTACACCGGGTTCTACCTGTGTTCTATTCATCTCACTTTCCCTTCCCCCCAATATCTGTAAACCATTGACCTTTTGGCTATCTACTTAGTTTGGCCTTTTCCAGAAAGGTGGAATATGTATGTAGCCTTTTCAAACTAATTTCTTTCAAGTAACAATATGCATTAAAGGTTTCTTTCTATCTTTTTTGTGTCTTGATAACTCATTTCTTTTGATCACTAAATAATACACTATTGTATGTATGTACCACAGGATGTTTATCCACTTATGCATTAAGAGGCATCTTGATTGCTTCCAAGTTTGACAGTTATAAATCTTATATAAATATTTGTGTACAGGTTTTTGTATGTAAGAGTTCAACTCGTTTGATGCCATCTTTTGTGGATGTAAGTTTCCAACTTCTTTGATTACTGTGTTGTTATGGTAAGAGTATGAAGAGTTTTGTATGAGCCAAACTATTTTCCAAAGTGGTTGTTCCATTTTTGCATTTCTACAAGCAATGAATGGGAGTTGCTGTTGCTGTACATCATTGCCAGAATTTGGTGGTGTCAGTGTCTTTAGTCATTATCATTGTACATAGAGGTAGCTCAGTGTTCTAATTTGCAATTCCCTAATGACATCAAACTGATTTTTAAAAATTTGATCCAGTTTCTTTTATTGTTCCTGAAATGAGAATTGGTCTAGCATAAGGCTGTTTGTTATAGCCAAAAGTAGAAATCTGTATTAGCTTAAGAACATTCTTGCTATATTTGGAGCTATTTTAGGTCCCTCAATTTGTCTGAAGTGACTATTCTAGTTCTCATTGTGCTAGATAGATATGCAGTAAGATTAACCTTTTGAGTCAGGTCGGTCAAGTTAGATTTACTTAAGGACCTTCTTAGATTATCTGCTAATTTTCTCCTAAGGCAAACTGGAAATCATAAACTTGATTACATTTGCTAAGCTCTTCATTAAATGTACACTAAATTATAGTAAGATTTTAAGTTTTCTGAATTGACAACTTAAGACCATGGTTTCTTTTCTAGTTAATGATAGGACCTCTTTAAAAGGAATATGTATCAAGTTGAGTGAGATTTTTATAACTTTATAATTTGAATTATGTGTCTTATGTAATTTTTACTGAGAAGAATTAAAGTTGTATGATATTTTTTTCTTTGTGGTAAAACTAAGAATATATTTTGCATAAAATCTCTGAGGAAAATAACAGTATATTATTTTTATAACTAGATTATAGGAAGATAGAAAGTTGGAAATCAATTCCTGAGGGAGTATCAAACTCTAAAGAATAAATTTTGCCCCCACACAAGGGAATATCACGGGCTTTTAACAGATACTTTTAACAGAGTCTAAAGATACCTACTGAAGAGAAAATTAGATACATTGAAATTTTTCCTTAGGGGGAAGATATTTTTTACTTAAAATGAAATGCAAATGTAAAATAGGGAAACTTCTGTAGTATTTGAAAATCATCTTCATCACTAGCACTTAAGTTGGGCTGTTAATGTTATTGTCATTACTGGTTACTGAACTAAAGTCTGTTGTATAGCAGATCCTAACCACATCAGGTACTGAGATGACCATGAAATATTTTGTAAGGTCATTTATAAGTAATCCAGACATAAGGATAATACACAGACATTAAATATACACAATATATTCTTTTAGATATTGATTTTATACTTTCGTGTTCTTATAATATATTTGCATTGCTTCTCTGGCTTTTGTTTTTTAAAGTGACAAGTATAGATTTGCACATAATTAAATAAATTGAAATTTAATTCAAGAATATTTCATTATAATAAAATGGCTTTATTTGTATTATAAGAAATATTGCTTTAAATTTATTTGCCTATGCATTTTTCTCACATATAAAAATACTGTATGTGATTAGATACATATATGGTTTAGCATATTACTGTATAATATGTACTGGGAAAAATATATACTTTTTTTAAAGCTGCCTGCTATTATTAGATTTCCTTACTTGGATATTTATCTGAACTATTAGGGCATGCAAAAGCATTTATAAATACAGAATTTGGATTTGGAGAGAAAAGCAAATAATTATGAAATATGTAGGGAAGATTAACAATAGAAAGGGAAGATTCTAAAACTAGAGACTTGTATGTTCTAATACATTCATATTTGAAAATCATTTTAGTTGCCTACTCAAACATGTGATCTCATCCTTTATCTCAGTCTGCAATGATTATTTTCATGGGCTGAAATTACCGTATTTTCTAACTTCATTTGCAGCTAAATGTGGCCATCATACTAAGTTTAGGATAATGGCTTAAGTATAAATACACATGCATCACTTCTTCCATCGGAACATCAGCTGCTACACTGAACCATAAAGGCAAGCACTATGTCTTAGTTCTTAGGTAGCAAGTAAGAGTCTGGGAACTGAAAAATACCATGGAATTGTTATACCAAACCTAGACTGAAAGTATTTAAGTCATATGTATTCTAGAAACAATTAATTTAATTTAAATTCCAGCTATTTGGATTTTTTCTTTAATGTGCCACGGAACAGCGTGATAGATGACTGCTAAAAATATGTTTTGAATATTCCAATGTTTCAGTTTCTATACCTGTTAACTTGGAGTAAAAGTATCTCCTTTGCCTAATTTATAATAGTTATTAAAATAAGATAAATAAATACTATGTAATTAACAAAATAGAAAATTGTACAGCTTCTAAAGATATCATTGAGCAATTGGCATTTGCCAGAATTACCCTAGACAATTCAGGTGGTATAGAGGAGTCAAGTAACTCATGTTGGATTTAGGCTGATGCTACTAAGTCAGCTTCCTTACAGATACATGCCTTTCGATTATATTGGTATTGTTTTCTATTAATAGATCTTATACTGGTCTTTCAATTAAATCTAAGGAGGAATATGGAATGAGAGGTTAGAGGAAAATAATATGAAGGTGAGAGTGTGTTTATTCACTGAGAAGATGCACACACACAATCTTTATATATAATTGTAGTAGCATTTTAGAAAAAAGTCAAGAAAATATACTTTATAAGTCCAGATAAGACTTTCAGTATAATCTGATTCCTTCTTAAGTATGTGAGATTTTTGGAACAATATGACTGGGGAAAACAGTATGGGCCATTTTGGAGGATTACCTTTGATTTTTTTTACCTTGAAAAGAAAAACACTGTTTTGAATGTGAGTGACAATTTAACTTTTGAGTGAAGTTGAAAACTAATGTGTAGGTCTGCTAGGTTAGAAGCATCAGGTTTGAGTTGAGATTAAAATGCCTCTTACAGGGCACCTGGGTGGCTCAGTGGCTTACGCCTCTGCCTTTGGCTCAGGTCATGATCTCAGGGTCCTGGGATCGAGCCCCAAATCGGGCTCTCTGCTTTGCAGGAAGCCTGCTTCCCCCTCACCTCTCTCTGCCTACTCTCTCTCTCAAATAAATAAATAAAATCTTTTAAAATAAATAAATAAAATGCCACTTACAACAGAACACACACTCTGGAAGCTAGGTTTTTTTGTTTTTGCTTTTGTTTTCTTAGTGACATATAAATTAAAGAGGATTGTCAATGTATGTTGCAAACTCTGTTTCATGAAAACATTTGAAATGTCACTGGTATTATGCATTAAACGTGCCCCTTAGTTCTTTTCACAAAGACTTACAGGCATTTGTGCAGTCACTATCTGTAAGACGTGTTGGAGATATTTTTAAATCACTTGACAGAAAAACTTTGGTTATGGTTTCTTTTAACCAAATATCTGATCCAAATACATTTCCTGAAAAAGCTGCAGAAGATGAAGCTCAAAAGTAGATATCAGATTTTGATTAAGAAAAGCAAAGATGCAGCCAGAGTCGTCAGTGAAGACTGAACTCATCTGCCTCTGTATCCATGGACCTTCAGGTGAATCAATGGCACATAAGGAGTTGGTGCCAATGAGTATTCAAGAAACATGCTAACCTGCTGAGAAAAGCCTGGAGATACCTTTATACTTCTCCACCTCCAACTGGTAAATCTACAGAAATGTGGCTTATAAAGGGCAAAGAGACTTAAACTGTTTTATGAGCAGTGGTTTGAATTTTAATAGCATCATTAGGCCATGGTGTGTGACTTATTGTCACTTTAAAATGTGCATTATAAAAAAAATCAAAAGCTAATAAAAGTGTTAGTTAGGTGATAACTTCATCCATAGAAGGTCAGATGTAAGAGTATAGCAAATTGGCAGGTTAATTGTTCTCATTAAGCATACAGGTTATCTTAAATTTGTATTATTAATATAACCTTCAGAGGAAAAATGTCCTGAGCAATTTAACAGCCACCTACTTCATGGTTTTGTTTTTTGACTTGTTTTTTATTTGATGCTTTAGTCTTTCAGATTATCATGTGAACAAACCAGGAAGAAAATGTGTTTGATATTTTATTCAGGTATTCTATGGGATAAAATAATTGCTAGTGCTGTGTTTAAAATACATACTAAGATAATGTTTATGGAGCCAAGGATTTGAGTAAAACACACAAAACCCTTAGGAACTGTAGGATTGAGAAGCAAGGATGAACATAAACAGAGGGTTAATAGCAATGAGAAGTTAACATCAAAAGATAAGTATACTGGAAGAAAAGAATCATGAGAACATGTATAGAAAATCTGCTGCGTATGTTTAATAGAGTCAAAGTGCTGGGCTTTGATGCACAACGCTGATGAGATGTATTCTGTAAGCACTGCAGCAAAGGAGATTTTTTTGGAATGTGTAATGGGCTATTAGAAAAAAAGGGGGAGGGAATCTATTTGAATGATGAACACTAGATTTAAATTAAATCTTTCTCTGTAGAAGAAACTGCTCTCTTTTTCACATTGGTGCCGAGATGACAGAGCTCAGTGATGGCATGAGAATATTCTTGTGGAGTCCATCTCCTATTTTCACAGCCCAGATGAGTTATTTGTTCCTGTTGACAATGCCTGTGGGTTCTGATTAAGCTAGCTCATCTTACTTAACTCGGCCTCCCTCTGGCTAACCTACAATGCTCTGGTTAATTGTTCAGAGGTTTGGAAATGCCACAGACAGTAATACGAAGAAAAATACTTTTTCAAAACTTTCTTGTTAGACATTGATTTATACCTTTTTTCTAAGCCCTGTTATTTTGTTATAAAAAGACAAACCGAAGTACATAGCGGAAAGAATGGAATCATGTTAGTGGGGAAAAAAAAAATATTGTAGGTATGTAGATGGAGGTATCCCTGTAAGTAATGGGAGACAAAAAGGTATCCCAAAGACGGTGAGCGAAATCTTAGTCCTGAGATGTAAAACTGTCAGACTTGGACTTTTAGAAGTAATTGGTGAAATAAAAATTTAATGAATGTGTTTTAATGAATGGAAAATAATTTTATATAAAATCTAAAATTGTATCTATGTATTTATAGTAACATGATTCTTTTTCAGAGCATCTTATATTTAATAATGAAAATTTAATAGAAGTTACATCCATTTGGATATTGTAATATATCACTGCTTTACCCCCATATAATTTTTCTTCTTCGTTCTGTATGTAGCTTAAATCACAAAGTTCTTTAGAAGACTACCTCGGGAAGTGAATTAGGAGGTTCTGTTTTTACCCTCAGGGTATCTATGTAAGGACTTTTTTGGTGATGTAGATTTAAAGTCTCTGTTCCTCTCTCTACATTTGCAAAGTAAAGGTGGTAAAGAATCTGAGATCTACTGATCACATAAAATGTCCAAGGACATTTCTTTGCATTATTGCATAGATATTTTCAATCAAAATTATGAGGGTGAGTCCTGTTAGTTTTATTTTAAATACGAATAAAGTTAGATTCAAAGATGTTACATAATTTGCCTATATGCAAATATGCAAAGACCTATATATAGGCTTCAGGTCTAACTCCAATCTGACTCCAAATACTACTTTTGTATCTACAGAATGGTTATGTTAGAACAAGTAGAGGATCTTTTTTAGTTCAAAATGCTCAAGTATTAGTGATCTATGCTCAACTGTGACTAATGATTAGATCTGATTTACATTTACTGGTGAGTGTGGGATCCTTTTAACATACCTGATGTAACATGTTAAATCCAAAAGACATTTTTTGGTAATGGGAATGATAAATTGGATAAATGCTGAACCAAAATGGGTAAAAAATAACTGTTAAGACCAAGCTGGGGAAGTAACTGAAACTGTCAAACACTGACAACGTCGCCTGTTAAAGCAGTGGTACAGATTGTGTAATCTGTTACCCCATAATTCCATGTGCACCAAAAGACAAGTGCAAAAATGTTCAAAACAGAGATGCTGGGTGGCTCAGTTGGTTAAGCTTCCAACTCTTGATTTCGGCTCAGGTCATGATCTCCGGGTTGTGAGATCTAGTCCCATGTGGGCTCCTGGTGGGGCTTTGTGCGAGGCTCCGCCACGGGGTAGACATGTGGTTGAGATTTTCTCTCCCTCTCCCTGAGCCCCTGGCCCACCCTCTCTTCAACCTTTATTAAAAAAAAAAAAAAAAAATCAATAAATTAGACTATATTCATGCTATATAGGCTATTCTAATTCAATTAAAGTAATGTACTACATCTGTATACAACGCATGGATTAGTCTTACAGACTTAATTTGGACCCAAGTCATATACAGAGCATTCTGTCTGATTCTGGTTAGGAGCAAAATCAGTCAATTCTGAAATATAGTGTTAGAATGGTAGTTGCCTTGAGTAGGGAATGGATATTGATTGAAGATGAAAAAAAGGCAGTTTCTGGGTTCCTGGCCTTGCCCTTTTTCTTCTTGAGTAGTGGTCAAACACGTGTTCACTTTACAATAATTAATTAAAATCAGTGTTTATGAATCATTCATCTTTGTACACAGGTCATAATTTATAATTTAAAAATAAGTCAGTAAGTAAAAATAAATAAAAAGCTAAATGGAACAATGAAAGTTACTTAACAAACCTAGGATAAAGATCACCAAGCAGTACTATTTAGTACCAAAATTATGCATGAATTACTTGAATGTTCTCTACCACTTGACCTGTCTGGAGTAATTTTGTCAAATGTCAATTACTCAAGGATCCCCTCAGGCTTTGGCTCATTGAGCTTTAATTAAGTGAAGACTTTTTATTTACTTCATAATTCTTAAATTATTTTGGTAATGACTACCTAAAATTCATGTTAAAACAAAGTATCTCTTCTTTTTTAAAGCTTTTATTTATTTATTTGATAGAGAGATCACAAGTAGGCAGAGAGGCAGGCAGAAAGAGGGAGAAGCAGGGTCTCTACTAAGCAGAGAGCCCGATGCGGGGCTCCATCCCAGGACCCTGAGATCATGACCTGGGCAAAAGGCAGAGACTTAACCCACTAAGCCACCCAGGCACCCCTAAAAAGTATCTTATTAAGTACTTATTTTTAAATGTAGCTCCTCTATTTGAAGGACTTTATATTTTGTCACATCTTGAAGAGAATTCAAATTTGTGTGTTTGCATGTCACAAAAATACCATTTTCATTAGAAAAGTATATCTTTATAGAAAAAATGTTTTTCAACCTCTCCTTTTTTTAAAGTTAAGTTTCAATATTCTCTGCACCAGACTATTACCATTTCATATTTCTTTGTCATGCTATTCTCTTACCAGGTATCTATGATCTAATACCCCTAGTGTCCCTTTATATTTTTTTGTTATTAGTTATCGATCTTCACTATTTTCACCTCTTTAAAATTTTCTCCCACAATTCCTTTGCCAATAAATTTTGTTTTCCTCCATTCCCTTCTCTTTCATTCACCTACCTAACTTATTTTATCCTCATTGAGTAAAATCTCACCCCTGGCTATATATGTCACAGATATTATCAATGGTGCTGAAAACAATAGGGAATTTTTAGGTAAAAGACTTCACATCTCTGTAATTGTTAGCACTGTATGTTTCCTGCCTTTCTTGCCAACATTTAGCTTATTGAGAGCAAATTCTCAATTTTTCTCCTGTTTTACCGATGCTTTTCTTGGATCATTGGAGACATTTTTCCCTTATCCTTAAATGTTGGTGTTTCTTATTGTGAATCTTTTTGTACCACTATGATTTACCAAGTCCATAAGCAGTATCTTCCAAGTTCATGATTATAATGGAACTATATGCTGGTGGTATTCATCTTTTTTTGGAGTCCCCTGAGATACTGATTCGGGTGCTAGTGTTTTACATGTGAAAGGATCTCAGAAGAAGTGGTGAGTGTGAAATGAGATAAGAAGGAGAAGGAAGACAAAAAGTACATTATCAGATGTTACTACTGTGAGCAACTGGAAAAAATTCTATGGGTTAATTCTTAAAGTCAGAGTAGAATGTATGATTCTGTTATATAACCAGAGCTGCAAGAAAGTAGGTGTATTTATCCACCAGTAGGTGACTTCTAAAGTTGTTAATGCCCCATACATACTTATAGCTTATTTGCAGACAGACAGAAGTATAGTGTCAAGAAAAATTTCAGTCAAAAACACCTAAGTGTTGGTAGCTGGAAGATGGGCCAGTATTTATGGAAATAGAAGTGGAGGGGATACGGATGGGTCAGATGCAGGATCTGCTACAGTCCATCTGCTGTAGTCCATCTACAAAGCCCGTCAGGTACCACATGCTAAGTTTAGAGTGTACTATTGCTGATTCCCTAGGTAGTGGGTATTAATAACTTAAAAAAGAAAAGTTTATTGAGCCAATTAACATTTCCTGTTGATTGATGAAATTGGTCCCAAGTCAGTAACCAGAAGCCATCTCTTCCTTGACCACCAATTCTAGAATTCTTTACTCTCAGCAGCATACCTGCTGGTCTGGGTCTCTTGCTCAGCGTGGAACCTAGATCTTTATCCCTGGGGATCTGAGCTCCCGACTACAGTGTTACGTCAGGTCATCACTACTGCAGTTGCTTATTCAGGCACACATTTGTGGAATCCACTACATTTGAGAAACACTCACTGTTTGCATTTTGTGGCAGAAACACACCTTTATAATAATAAAGGGTATTTCCCTTGATTGTAAAGTAACTCCTTTCTTCTTGTATGTAACTACTTTGGAAAAGCCTAAGATGAGCATTAGCAGTAGTATTTTTAGTTTTAGTGGGCTGAATGCTCTGTCCAGTGGTATGTGGCCCATTCCATTTCCGGGAACCAGAAGCTTTAGATCTGCAGAAACTGAAGTTAGAGACAAGAAACAAATTCCTCAAGTGAGTGGTGACTGTGAGTGATAGTAAGGAGGTCACCTCTAATTCTATTCTTTGTTTCCAGTGACTATCTAGGTCATCTGTATAATGTGAAAATTCTGATTCAGATGCAGTAGTTTTAAGGTAAGATCTATGACTCTGAATCCCCTGTGAGCCTCCAGGTAAAGCCCATGTTGCCAGTTCAGGAACCACACTTTAAGTAGCAAAACTATAGAACATCTGTAGGACTTACTTCTTATTTCCAGCAATATGATCCTTGCTATTTGGGAAGTGATCTAAATAATTCCAGAATGCCTTCCTGAAAATTTGCTTTTTGAGTGCCATGCTGGAATTCTTCCTTATTCTGCTCAACTTTCTTTCTTATTCTTCTCAACATTCCATTCCCAATCTCCAAGGCTATGGGTCCATGTCTTCTTTCTGAAGAAGAGAATCACGGCAACCATACACTTAGTTTTGAAGAGGAAAAAACACTTTATTGATCCTATAAAAATCTAATAGAAACAGAAAAAAAGGGAAATCTGCAAGTAGATGAGGGCAATAGTAAGCAGTAAAGGAGAATAAGACACAGCTACATCAAATTGGGTACAATCTCCAGCTTCATTAGATGGGGTAGCCCAGTGGAAACGGCCAGGCTAGATTCCCAGTGGAGAGCCCTGGGCAAGGATCCTCCCCTCTGGTGAGACTTCTAACTGACCATCTCAAGAAGAGCAGTATTTATAGGGCAAAAGAATGCAGGTTTGAAGTTAAACATAAGTCTGCCTGTGTGCAGTTTGGAGCGAGCCACACTCTTGTATTAGTGTGTCCTTACAAATTCAAGGAGCCTAAGCTAGGTGGGCTTGCCTCCCCTCCTGGATTTCATTCTGGGTGGGGGGGGGGGGGTTGCGGAGTGGGCAACTCAGCCTGCAGCTTGAAGGTAAGACAAAATTTATAGCTCTTGGTGTTGAGGCCAGAAGGGCCAGTTCTGACCTGGAGGCCAGCTAATGTCAGCTAATCAAACTCCCAAGGTCATTTGTGCAGCACAAGTCTAACAACATTCCTTAGCAGATCACAGAAACCTCTATTCATACCATATGGTATTTTAACCCCAAGTTTTAGTTTTGGACATTGTCATTTCTTTATTGGGTTTTGCCACAGTGACTAAATTTGCATATTCCCTCAGAATTGTCATTATGCAATTGTTTTTTGCATTGCATATAGTCATATCTTTCTAAATTATAATTTTCATCATATTCCTGATTTATACACATTAAAAGATGAATTTCTTGCCCACTGGAAAGTGTCACACTATTCCTCATGGCTGGCAAAAAGCTCATGTTTCTACTCCTCAGTCTTCTTGTATTTTACAATCTCTAGAATCCATTTCTGCTCATAGTTTTTTTAGCCATTGATTCTAGGAAGAGGTGTATTTATGAACCATTATACAGAATCCCTAAGAAAAAATATGTTATGAAATGAATAAATTTAATGTAAATTTATCCTGTTAAAATTAACAGTAGCTGTTACTATTCAATTCACATTGTTTCTTGGGATACATGAGTAAAATCTAAATGTTATTTCTAAGTAAAAAGGGACTAACATTTAATGAATATAAATTATCCTAACTTTCGTAGACTAAAACATAAAAAGAAGTTAAATCATTTGCTGAAGTCCCACCCAGTGAGTGACAGATTTTCTTTTTCTACTAAAATATCACAATTTTACTATTTTTTTTCACTTTGAGCGATACCGTTTCCTCCGCGAATTGCGGCAGCTCACGGGGAAACCGCATAAAATATGGAACGCTTCACGAATTTGCGTGTCATCCTTGCGCAGGGGCCATGCTAATCTTCTCTGTATCGTTCCAATTTTAGTATATGTGCTGCCGAAGCGAGCACCAGATTTTTTTTTTAAAGACTTAATTATTAGAGAAAGAGAAACATGCACAAGGAGAGGGGCAAAGGGAGAGGGAGAGAAGACAAGTAGACTCCATACTGAGCGATGTGGGGTTTGATTTCAGGACCCTGAGATCATGACCTGAACTGAAAGCAGGAGTTGGATATTTATCAACTGAGCCATCCCAGTGCCCCCAATAATAGATTATTAAAAAAAAAAAATCCTGACAGGCTTTACATTCACTTTCTTTTATAGCGTTGTTTCATTTTGGTGCAAATGATATATTTAAGAGAGTTGTTTGCCTTTTATATTGCCATATTAGATGGTGTCTGAGCCAATACAAAGATCAGATACTTACACTTCTAATCAAGATTCTTCCTACTGAACATTGCAGCCTCAAGTTTTTGCCATGACCTAGCTTATTATACCTTTGATCTATTTAGAATAGGTACTGAATTATACATTTTCAGAAAAAAATATTACATTAGCTTTATATTTTCTTGGTTTCCTGTGTTCTCAGCTCAATACCTATGTACTGTCTTTACACATTGACATTTAAACATTTACAAGCTTAAACATTACAAGTTCTGCATTTCAGAACATTTCTCTGAAAACAAATGTTCCAGACAAGGCAGGTGTTTATCATGGAATGTATATGCAAAATTGTATAAGTAAGATTAATTCGTTGAAATAGATCCCTCCTCATTTACTTGTTCTTCCTGCTGGTTTTTTGTTTTTGTTGTTGTTCGTTTTTTTTCATTGCCCTGGATGTTCTTTACCTCCTGAAGATTTCTTGGTTACTGATTCTTAGTTTTTTAATCACTTCAATGGCTCTTCTTTCTAGTCTTTGTTTCGGGTTTGGTCATTTGTATTTTTCCAAATGTTGCATACTTAATATTCATGAATATTATTCATGATATATGATAAGAAGTGGTGAAAAGGGGGTTGGACATTACCTATAGGGCCTATGGATGATTTTAAAAAAATATTAGTCTGGAAGTAATAGAAATATAATCTAGAAAGATTTGTCGGCACTGTGGAAAATGGATTGACAAGTGACAATGGTGGAGGGAAGAGACAAGTTGGAAATGTAAGTTTGTTTACCTGAGTATTGGAATGCACAGAGCATCGTTCATTTTACGCAAGTCTAATTGAGCCATGACTTTGGGGACCATCCTGAAACAGTCACAAATCTGTTTCAACAACCTCTTCTGTGTTCCTAGTCTGACAATGGCTCTTTCATTAACAACTATTTGTTCTCTGCGAAATATGCTGCCATCAGCGTTATGCCAAAGAAAACAGAATCTCTTAAACTAGAAACCAGCCAAAAACAGAATTTCCTAGCACTTCAGGAATGAAAGGAGGGAACAGATGTGGATTATCTTATAAAGGATTTATGGCAGATAAAGCTTATTTCCTGAACCTTCCTTGTAGATCCTTTCTATTTAAAAAAAAAAAAAAATAGTCTAAGTGAAATATAGACTTCCATTTAACATCAGTGACCCATTCTGGAAATCAGATGTTCTTCTTGAAAACAATAACTTAAAGCCTATATCATAGGCAAAATTATAAATTCACATGTTATATTTCAACTCAAAATCCCCAATCAGCCTCTCAAACATTAAGTAAGAGTAACAGTCTCCCATTTGTAAAAGCCACAGAAAATCAAATTTGTGCTTATATTAAGGCAAGAGGATTTCTGAGTGAGGTAGGCTATTCAGCAGAAAATTACAAGAATGTAGTATTCAAATTTAGACATGTAGAAACTATAATCCATCAAAAATCAGGCACAAAATAGGAAAGTCTCTTTTCCTTCCCCTGGCATTATTAGTTAGCAACCACATCTAACATAAGAAAAAATTTATTGGGAAGAAACAATTCACACAACGGAAGAGAATCTTGAGGACCAGACGACATGAAAATTATCAAGTAAGGGAGCTTTAGGCTGTCAGGATAGTTGGAACTTGTGGAAAGTGCTTTGAAGTATTTCTTAGGATAATTCAACTCAAGTTTTCTTCCTATGCTCTGCTCAGTATTCAAGTTCCTGGAAGGGTTGAGCATTTTTTTGTTGTTGTTATTTCATGTATTACCCTTCAGATAGTAGAAGCCATTCCTTATATGCATAAATGCTGAAGAAATAAAACCATAATTTAAAAAAAAAAAGTTTTCCCTATATTCTACCTCTTGGCTGTCAAATAAATGTGTATGTACATACCTGCACATGCACACTGTTAAATAATTCTCAAAAATGCTCACAGGGGCATCTAGCTGACTCATTTAGAATCAGACTCTTGGTTTCAGCTCAGGTTATGATCTCATGGGTCATGGGATTGAGCCCTATGTTGGGCTCTGCAGTCAGCATGAAGTCTGCCAGAAAGATTCTCTCCCTCTGGGGCACCTGGGTGGCTCAGTGGATTAAAGCCTCTGCCTTCTACTCAGGTCATGATCTCAGGGTCCTGGGATCGAGTCCCCCATCAGGCTCTCTGCTCAGTGGCGAGCCTGGTTCCTTTCCTCTCTCTCTGCCTGCCTTTCTGCCTACTTGTGATCTCTTTCAAATAAATAAATAAAACCTTCAAAAAAAATGCCAGTGAATATAATTGTTGAAGAACAATGTGTGGGCTATGATGATGACGAACTTCAGGGTTTCAGAAAATTCCTAGATGTGTTGCGAATAGACACCTGAGAAAGCAGAGGTGTAGGATCATATTCACAATAACTGCATTTCTCATATGAAGTAATTCTGCTCTGTTGACAGTGGAAGGAAACAAATATAATCTGTATTAGGTTTTAAAAAAACTTAAAAATACAGAAACTGCAGGAGCAAATTACTTGTTATCCAAAGACATATTTTCTACCCCATTGCTGTACTCATCAGTCCAAACCTAATTTTAAATGAATTCTTATGGTCACTTGAGACATCTAGATCACACATGACCTTTCTATAATATGCAGAGGAGGAATAGTATAAACAATCATGCCTACATGTCTACGTGGTGAACATCTGCATTTACCTCAGAAATGCCATTTTTAAATGTATTTAAGCTTTAACAGAAAGGAACTCTAGGGGTTTCATATGGAGACTTAAAGGATAAGAGGAAATAGCAATAGAATTTACATTATCTTTAAGGATCATTAAAAGTAGATTCTGAAAATTTGGGGCAATGAGCATAGGTTCTGTTAGGAGTCACACTACAGTTGATGGGAAATGTACTTGAGTCAAAACTTAATTGAGTTTGCTTCGGTGATGACTATTTTAATTATACTTCAGAAATTTATTTAATGGTTAAGTCTGTAAGTGGGAGTTCCTTTTCAAGAATATCTTCAAATTCACAAGATTCATGACTTCCGAAAAGATAGGCCTATTGAATTCTATCAGTTTTCACATAAATGCAATTAACCAAAGTGACATTAATTGCTCCTTGTTTCAGTTATCTAGTTGTAAATGGCTAAGTGGCAAAAAGTAACTAAATTGATCTGGGTTTCCCTCTTGTTGCAATAGCCTAAATAAAATATATTTCCTTATTTGATCAGTGTTACCTTTGGCAGCAGAAATTAGTAGTGAAAATCACTAGTAGTGATTAACATCATTAGTAGTGAAAATTTACATGTTGCTCAGTACATTAGTCATTAATTATTCATACATTAATATTCCACCAGATGAGTTTAATTATATACTAAACAAAATATTTTGGGTGACTTAGCAGGAATTCTATTGAATTCTGGCTGGAATTCTATTGAATTCTGGCTAGAATTCTACACATAAATCTTGGCCTTCTAAATTGGGGCACTTTTCTGACCAAGATGGCTACTTACCACATGTAGATTTGTTACATTTATGTCAGCTACAATCTATAAGATGACTTCTAGTTCTCCGTGACAAGAGCAAAAAGCATGTATAACAGTTTTCTCCCTAGATGAGAAGACTTTGTGTGTCAACTTAATGTGTGTGGAGACTGGTTAGAGGGTGTTGCAGCTGGTATCTATTCTCAGATATTAAAAAGAAGCAGCTACTTGTTTTGTATCTACTTATTATTCCAAAATGCAAATAATTACACCCCAATGAAGGCTTCCAAAATTTAGCATGATGTAGTTGAATGAATTGTCATTTGTAGATACTCCACAATTGTGGAATTACCTGAAACTTAATCTTCGTTTTCAAAGTCTGCTAGAGAAAACTGTTAGACATTTCCAGAAATTATCAGGTTTAAATCCACAGAAGTTTTCAATTTGGCCTTCTAGTTCATTAGACTTTTACCCAATTTTACATACATAATATATGTTCCCAAAATAAACTTGAAGAATGCATTCTTATGTAAGTCATCTTAAACAGTCAGCAATTCAGCAGTTTATCAATTTACTAGTGCAATCTGTTTCCTCTTGAAAATAAATTTTACATAAATTTACATAATTTATATAATATTTTGAGGTTTAACTGATATATAAATAATTGTTTGTAATTTGTATGTACAGTGTGATGAGTTTGGGCATTTGCAAGTACCCACAATTCGATCACCTCGATAGAAGGTAATAGTTTAGATGCAGTTTTGTTGATTTTCCTACTAATTACTGCTGCCAAAGGCAATACTGATCGAATAAGGAAATTTATTTTATTTAGGCTATTGCAATAAGAGGGAGACCCTTGATGAAATATCAGAGTCTGAGCAGGGTAGTTTTGCTTTATACTTTTATAGAGAGAATCAGCTTATAACTGGGTGACATGTATTTTGGATTTTTTGTGATCATGGGAGGTCTCTGTCAATCAGCTTGATAGGGAAATATTTATCTGTGTGCCTAGCTAGTTTCACATGGATAAATAGCTCACCTAATATTTCATGAGCTAAAAACTGGAGTTAGTTCTCCATGTCTGACTTGTCAGTACGTTCAGGTAAAAGGGAAATGTCTGTGTGTGGCCTGGTTGCAAGTAAACAATCATTTCTAAATTTTAAAGGAATCATGCGGAAGAACAGATAGCCTGTTTTACTGAAATCATATGGGGCAGGTTGCTTTTTGTTTTAATCCATTTCCCAGAACACAGAAGGATGGAGGGACTTGCTCTTTTCCAGGACCTTATATTGGGTAAAATTCAATATTTTGTAAGGAGAGGGTGGTTGGGTTATGGACATTGGGGAAGGTATGTGCTATGGTGAGTGTTGTGAAGTGTGTAAACCTGGCAATTTACAGACCTGTACCCCGGGGGCTAATAATACATTATATGTTAATTTAAAAAAATTAAAAATTTTTAAAAAAGAATGTGAAAAAAAATTCAACATTTTGTCACCACTCTAGCCTTTATGATTTCCTTCCTTTTCCCTGCTTTGTAGTCAATGTGGTCTTATTTTCAGTTAAAGGGAAAGGTTAGCTTATTGATTTAAATTATTTTTAAAAATTTACTTACAGTTGCACTCTTTCCTGTAGACACTGCTCTGGTTGTGTCTCATAAGTTTGGTATATAATTTCAAAGTTCAAAATAGCCATTTTTTTTTTGTTCATGATAATTATCATTCATCACTGAAAAACTCAGAAACAGTGATAAACCTCCTGAATAGGGTTAATCTAGGCCTAAGAAATAATCTCTTGAAAACAAAATCAGTTGAAACCTGTTGAGGCATGATGGAAAACATCATTTGATTTAATCCTTGAAGATCAGTCTCTTAAAAGAGGGATACCTGAAAGGAGAAGAAATAATGCATGTACAAGTTTTTTAAAGAGCCAGGAGGTGAATCCTGAGACTCTTCAGTCTAGCATATTTCAAGAGGCTGGTGGATGAAAGAGGCTGGTGGTGAATTGGGCGTCATTCCTCATTAAATAGGATATTTAAAAAATTTTTTAAATAATTAAAAATTTTTTAAATTTAATTATTTAATTTAAAAATTTAAAAATTTTAATTTAAAAATTTAATTATTTTTTAAATAATTAAAAAACTTTAATTATGTTTTTATTAACATATAATGTATGATCTGTTTCAGGGGCACAGGTCTGGGATTCATCAGTCTTACACAATACACAGTGCTCACCATAGCACATACCCTCCCCAATGTCCATCACCTAGCTACCCCTGCACCTCCCCACCCCCGCCCCTCCAGCAACCTCAATTTGTTTCGTGAAATTAACAGTCTTTTAGGGTTTGTCTCCCTCTCTGGTTTCATCTGGTTTCTTTTTCAATTTATTTTTATTTTGGGGCACCTGGGTGGCTCAGTTGTTAAGCATCTGCCTTCGGCTCAGGTCATGATCCCAGGGCTCTGAAATGGATCCCTAAGTCAGGCTCCCTTCTCTGTGGGAAGCCTGCTTCTCCCTCTCCTATTCTTTCTGCTTGTGTTCCCTCTGTCACTGTCTCTCTGCTGAATAAATGAATAAAAACTCTTAAAAAATTTTCAAGTGACAGCTAAAAATTTATTTTAAAAATAGTCTTATTTTTTAAAATATGACACCTTTTTAAAAAATAAGGTATCAGTGTTCTTGGTGATATTGTCCAAAATATTGATATCTTTTCTATAAAAGCATGTGTGACCCAAGCATTTCTTTAGACATACTTTATGGTCCAGAAATTGGCTTGGTTGTTCAAGGAAAAATCAGCCTGTGCTTGGTCTGATGCACTGATGAGTCCTTTGATGAACATGCAAATTTGTCAGGCTTTTGCTGACAGCATTTTTTCAGATCTTTGGGGGAAAACCAGGTATGTGTCATTCTAAAGTCTTGATAAGAATCTGAGTGTTCAGGTTTTAATTATTTGGGACTAAATTAGAAATGTTAGTTTGGACGCTTGGTGCTGATATTGAAGAACCTGCAAATGTTCATAATAAATATTTCTGGTTATGTCCTGCTAACATGTCAGATACTTATATATTGCCATAAGGATAAGAATACTCAATAAAAGACTAAATTGTGAAGGTTACAGCAAAGAGAAATAAATATTTGTTTGTAAAACCATAGTCTGTTAAATTATTTCGAGTTATATATAACTTAAAAGAGAGTGGTTCCATATATCCAAAAAATATGATATTAAAACATCAGCAGTATTCCAAACAAAACTTGTAATCATTCAGTCCTATGTATTTAATTCTTATTCTCTTTGGGGATACTTGGAGGCTCAGTCAGTTAAGTGACTTCCTTTGGCTTGGGTCATGATCTCAGGGTCCTGAGATTGAGTCCTCTATTGAACTCCTTGCTTGACAGGAAGCCTGCTTCTTGTTCTGTCTGCCACTCTCTTTGTTTGTGCTCTTTCTCTGTCTCTGATGAGATAAAAAAGTAACATCTTAAAAAAAATAAATTCTTATTCTGTTTGCTCTTGGTTTAGCAGTCTCATGACCACATCTGCCTCTCCACTTGAATTATGGAAATCCTGATTTATTCTATGTGATCTTAAACTTATTTATGAAATCCCTTCAGGAATCTAAGCCCAAGACTACTTGAATGGTAATTTTCTAGGGGTCTCTGCATCACTTTTTGTTAAAGAACTTCACTGTAGCTAATTTGCAAATACTTCCAGAAAAGCATCAGAGAAAACAACTATCTCTTGGTGAAAAAAATCTAAAATCTACTGTGGTTGACTTACTAATGATAAATTTCAAAGGTGACAGATCTGATGAGATTTTATTGTAGGAATAATATAACTAACAAGACAATTTTCTTGTTCTTGTGACATGCAAAGCAAACTTAAGTCAATCAAAAGTTTTAGATGAAATATCTAAATGAATGTCTCTGTTTTCAAAGAACAGGATAGTGCATCTAACTTATGAAAATAAACATAATCTCATTAGGAAAAATAAAGTCTCCTGATATATAATAATCCAGAAACCTAAAATATCATAATATATTATGAATTTATCAAGATTATCAAGTAAAAGATTTAGTAAGCTAGGGTATCTGGGTGGCAAAGAGGAGTCCTGGTTTACTCAGTTAAGCCTCTGCCTTGGGCTCAGTTAATGATCCTGAAGTCTTGGGATTAAGCCCTGCATCTGGCTTCCTGCCCAGTGAGGAGCCTGCTTCTTTCTATCTCCTTCTGCCAGTCCCCTAGCTGGTGCTCTTTCACTTGCTCTCTGTCAAAAAATAATAAAATAAGTAAAATCTTAAAAAAAAAAAAAAGATTTAGTAAGCCTTACAAAGGTACCAAATACCTGTATATTAATTTCATAAATGACATGAATCTCCAAATGAAAACCGCTAGGCTATACTGGATTCAATAAGTAAAATTGTGACCAAATCAGTATTTTAATAGCAACTGGAATTATGATGGATCACACTATACTTTTGTGGTCTAATAGGAAGATTAACACCAGGAGACTGATAATCAAATAGAAATATAGCCAGTGCAGTGATGTATCTATAGAAATCTCATAGGATTCCTACAGAATTTATATTAATTACGTTTTACTCACATTTAACCCAGGGAAGGGTTATCTGCTCTTCTGAGTTGACAACACTTTCCTTATAACTCCTATCAATTATACCAGGTTATTTCTGCCATCTCATTATATACAAGGTGAAAGAGTCCTTTATGATGTTCCCAGGAGCTCCATTTACATGATGGATGCTTTGCCATTTCTTTACTTTCAATCTGCATGTGTCCTTATGCCTGAAAGAGGAATCACTTGAAGGGAGCATATAGATTGGTCTTTTTTTTTTTTTTAAATCCAAACATATCCATGGTGTTTGATTAGAGTGTTTATTCCATTTACATTCAAAATAGTTATTGACAGGTATGTAAATGTTGCCATTTTGTAACTCATTTTATTATTTTGCAATTCTTCTGCTCCTTTCTTTTTCTCTATTCTCAGAGTTTGTTATCTTCCTTTAGTGGTATATTTGAATTCCTTTCTTTTTACTATGAATTTTATAAATAACATCTTCTACATATAGCAATCTATATTAAGTTGATGCTTACATAAGTTTGAATGCATTCTTTACTCTTTCTCCACCACCACATTTTAGGAATGTGGTTTCATCTTTACGTCCTTTTATTTTGTGAATCTCTTGACTTATTTTTATATTTATACTTAATTTACTGCTTTTCTACTTTCTACTTTTCTTCCTCCTACTTATGGCCTTTCCACTCCTAGTCCCCTTCAACATTTTTGGGGCTGATTACTGGTCATGAATACCTTTAACTTTTGACTGGGAGCTTTTTTATTTCTCCTTCTATTCTGAATGATGAAATTGCTGGATAGCATATGGTTGCAGGTTTTCCTTTCAGCACTTTGAATATATCATGCCACTTTCTTCTGACCTGCAAAGTTTCTGCTGAAAAATCAGCTGATAGCCTTATGGGGTTTCCCTTATAACTGTTTTTCCTTTTACTGCGTTTAAACTTCTCTGCCACTACTTTTTGTGATTTTAGTTACAAAGTGTCTTGGTGTGTACTTCCTTGGGTTGATTTTGCTAGGGTATCTCTATACCTTCTGGATTTTGATTTCTATTTCTCTTTCCTGATTCAGGAAATTTTCAGCTGTTATTTCTTCAAATATATTTTCTGTCTTCTTTTCTTTCTCTTTTCCTTCTGGGATTCTTATAATGCAAATGTTATTATACTTGATGGTGTTGCTGAGTTCCCTAAATTGATTTTCCTTTATTATTTTTTTCTCTCTCCTGTCCAGCCTGATTACTTTCCATTACTTTGTCTTCCAGGTTGCTGATCTTTTCTGCTTTCTCTAGTCTAATATTTATTTCATCTAGTATATTTTTAATTTCAGTTCCTGAATACTTCATATCTGATTGGTTCTTTTTCTGTTGTTATTAATGTCTTTCTTGGGAATATCATTGAGATTCTCCAATTTTCTCTCAAGTCTAGGGAGTATCTTTATGACTATCACTTTAAATTCTCTATAGGGCATTGCCATTTCATTTAGGTCTCTTGCTGTGATTTTATTCTGTTCTTCCATCTGGAACATATTCTTTTCTCATTTTGTTTAACTCTCTATTTCTGTTTCTTTGTATTAGGAAAGTCAGCTATGCCTCCTGCTCTTGAAAGTAGTGGCCTTATGAGGAAGGCATCCTGTGGTACCCTACAGTGCAGTGTCTCTGTTCACCAGAACCTGGAGCTTCAGGGATATCTCCTATGTGTGTTGCCTGTGCCCTACTATTGTGACTAAGCCATGTTTGTCTTCAGTCTAGTCATCTGCAGTAGCTCATTCTGACTGTTGTGAGCAGGTTTGGTCTCTATGTTGTTAATGGGTCAATCTAGAGACTCCTTGGGCTTGAGTTGGGTCAGATCATGCATTTTCTGGAGCTGTGTTAGCACTCAACTACAGGGTGCTTTCTTAGTGTTGCCCATAAAAAGCTTTTGTTGGTGAGTGGAGCTTGCAGTCAGACCAAATGCCTAATGCTCTTCATCCCACTGTTGGGATCACATCAAGACTATTGTATGTGGTTTTCTTCCCCTCTCCCTAGGGCAGAATTCATTTTGGAGTGGTACTGCCCCTTCCCAGGCTTCTTGCACACTGCCAGGTTTGTGACACTGTTTTGAATGGGCTCTGGCCTCTGCTTATTGAAAGAGGCAGGTCTGCAGGAGAACTCCAGGTCAGTCTCAGGTGTTACCAAGATTTTTGCAGGTCTGTTTTGGGAAATGATCTACAACTATTTGGGAAAAAAGCCTGTTGTGTTGAAGCGGGGCGGGGAGGGGGGTGGATCTACAGAAGAATCCATAAACGGTCTTAGGATATTAGCAAGGTTTGCTCATATCTACTGTGGGAGGAGACCTTAAGCTGAGGCCTGGCTGGAGGTCATGTGTCTGTAGGAGAAGGTGGTGGTGGGGTATGTTGTGAGCAAGTTAGTGGGAAAGTGTTGATGCTGTGCTGGTTCCTGCAGGTGTCTGTGTCTGGGCTGGGGTTTGTGGGGGGCCTCTGGGGAATGGTACCCACTAGCAAATTATTTCCTAGAGAACTCACTGTTCTTCCAACATACACTATGAGGTTTAATAAATCTCCATTTCATATATCCCAGGTGTTTTTTAAACTGCTACTTCTGTGATTCTAGGGTTGTTTGTTGTACTGTCTCTCTAAGGGTGGGGACTCAGTTTCCTATTGCCATACTTCTTTCTCTCCCAGAGCCCAGGCTGCTGATTTTTAAAGTTCCTGGTGTTACTCAAAACTAAAAAGTCCAGTCAAGAAATAGGCAGAAGTCATGAACAGTTATTTCTCCAAAGAAGACATGCAAATGGCTAACAGTCAAATGAAAAAAACACATCATTTAGCATCAGGGAAATACAAATCAAAACCACAATGAGATACCACCTTACACTGGTCAGAATGACTAAAATTAACAACTTAGGAAGCAAGAGATGTTGGCAAGGACGTAAAGGGGAATCCTCTTACATTCTTGGTGAGAATGCCACATGGTGTAGATACTCTGGAAAACAGTATGGAGGTTTCTTAAAAAGTTAAAAATAGAACAACCTAACCAGTGGTACTTACCCAAAGTATACAGACATAATGACTCGAACAGGCACATACAGCCCAATGTTTATAGCAGCAATATCCATGTTAACCAAAATATATCCAATGACAGATGAATGGATAAAGAAGATGCACTATATATGTGTGTACACACAAACACACACACACACACACACACACACACACACACACACACTGGAATATTACTCAATCGTCAAAAATAATGAAATCTTGGGGCGCCTGAGTGGCTCAGTGGGTTAAAGCCTCTGCCTTCGGCTCAGGTCATGATCCCAGGGTCCTGGGATTGAGCCCTGCATCAGGCTCTCTGTTTAGCAGGGAACTTGCTTCCTCCTCTCTCTCCCTGCCTGCCTCTCTGATGACTTGTGATCTCTGTCTATCAAATTAAAAAATAAATAAACATGAAATCTTGCCATTTGCAAGGACATGGATGGAACTAGAGGTATTACACTAAGTGAAAGAAGTTAATCAGGAGGAAGATGAATACCATATGATTTCATCATATGCGGAATTTAGGAAACAAAACAGATGAACATAGGAGAAGGAAAGGAAAATAAAATAAGGTTAAAACACACCTTGATCCCAAAACCAGACAAGGATCCCACCAAAAAAGAGAGCTATAGACCAATATCCTTGATGAACACAGATGCGAAAATACTCAACAAAATACTAGCCAATAGGATTCAACAGTACATTAAAAAGATTATTCACCATGACCAAGTGGGATTTATTCCAGGGCTGCAAGGTTGGTTCAACATCCGCAAATCAGTCAATGTGATACAACACATCAATAAAAGTAAGAACAAGAACCATATGATACTCTCAATAGATGCTGAAAAAGCATTTGACAAAGTACAACATCCCTTCCTGATCAAAACTCTTCAAAGTGTAGGGATAGAGGGCACATACCTCAATATCATCAAAGCCATCTATGAAAAAACCACCGCAAATATCATTCTCAATGGAGAAAAACTGAAAGCTTTTCCGCTAAGGTCAGGAACACGGCAGGGATGTCCATTATCACCACTGCTATTCAACATCGTACTAGAGGTCCTAGCCTCAGCAATCAGACAACAAAAGGAAATTAAAGGCATCCAAATCGGCAAAGAAGAAGTCAAATTATCACTCTTCGCAGATGATATGATACTATATGTGGAAAACCCAAAAGACTGCACTCCAAAACTGCTAGAACTTATACAGGAATTCAGTAAAGTGTCAGGATATAAAATCAATGCACAGAAATCAGTTGCATTTCTCTACACCAACAGCAAGACAGAAGAAAGAGATATTAAGGAGTCAATCCCATTTACAATTGCATCCAAAACCATAAGATACCTAGGAATAAACCTAACCAAAGAGACACAGAATCTATACTCAGAAAACTATAAAGTACTCATGAAAGAAATTGAGGAAGACACAAAGAAATGGAAAAATGTTCCATGCTCCTGGATTGGAAGAATAAATATTGTGAAAATGTCTATGCTACCTAAAGCAATCTACACATTTAATGCAATTCCTATCAAAGTACCATCCATCTTTTTCAAAGAAATGGAACAAATAATTCTAAAATTTATATGGAACCAGAAAAGACCTCGAATAGCTAAAGGGATATTGAAAAAGAAAGCCAACGTTGGTGGCATCACAATCCCGGACTTCAAGCTCTATTACAAAGCTGTCATCATCAAGACAGCATGGTACTGGCACAAAAACAGACCCATAGATCAATGGAACAGAATAGAGAGCCCAGAAATAGACTCTCAACTCTATGGTCAACTCATCTTCGACAAAGCAGGAAAGAATGTGCAATGGAAAAAAGACAGCCTCTTCAATAAATGGTGCTGGGAAAATTGGACAGCCACATGCAGAAAAATGAAATTGGACCATTTCCTTACACCACACACAAAAATAGACTCAAAATGGATGAAGGACCTCAATGTGCGAAAGGAATCCATCAAAATCCTTGAGGAGAACACAGGCAGCAACCTCTTCGACCTCAGCTGCAGCAACATCTTCCTAGGAACAACGCCAAAGGCAAGGGAAGCAAGGGCAAAAATGAACTGTTGGGATCTCATCAAGATCAAAAGCTTTTGCACAGCAAAGGAAACAGTGAACAAAATCAAAAGACAACTGACAGAGTGGGAGAAGATATTTGCAAACGACATATCAGATAAAGGACTAGTGTCCAGAATCTATAAAGAGCTTAGCAAACTCAACACCCAAAGAACAAATAATCCAATCAAGAAATGGGCAGAGGACATTAACAGACATTTCTGCAAAGAAGACATCCAGATGGCCAACAGACACATGAAAAAGTGCTCCATATCACTCGGCATCAGGGAAATACAAATCAAAACCACAATGAGATATCACCTCACACCAGTCAGAATGGCTAAAATCAACAAGTCAGGAAATGACAGATGCTGGCGAGGATGCGGAGAAAGGGGAACCCTCCTACACTGTTGGTGGGAATGCAAGCTGGTGCAACCTCTCTGGAAAACAGCATGGAGGTTCCTCAAAATGTTGAAAATAGAACTGCCCTATGACCCAGCAATTGCACTATTGGGTATTTACCCTAAAGATACAAACGTAGTGATCCAAAGGGGCACGTGTACTCGAATGTTTATAGCAGCAATGTCCACAATAGCCAAACTATGGAAAGGACCTAGATGTCCATCAACAGATGAATGGATCAAGAAGATGTGGTATATATACACAATGGAATACTATGCAGCCATCAAAAGAAATGAAATCTTGCCATTTGCGACAACATGGATGGAACTAGAGCGTATCATGCTTAGCGAAATAAGTCAGGCGGAGAAAGACAACTATCATATGATCTCCCTGATATGAGGAAGTGGTGTTGCAACATGGGGGCTTAAGTGGGTATGAGAAGAATAAATGAAGGAAGATGGGATTGGGAGGGAGACAAACCATAAGTGACTCTTAATCTCACAAAACAAACTGAGGGTTGCTGGGGGGAGGGGGTTTGGGAGAAGGGGGTGGTATTATGGACATTGGGGAGGGTATGTGCTTTGGTGAGTGCTGTGAAGTGTGTAAACCTGGTGATTCACAGACCTGTACCACTGGGGATAAAAATACATGTTTATAAAAAATAAAAAATTATATATAAAAAAATAAGGTTAAAACAGAGAGGGAGAAAAACCATAAGAGACTATTAACTATAGGTACCAAACTGAGGGTTGCTGGAAGGAAGGTGGGTAGGGGAATGGGGTAGTGGATGATAGGCATCAAGAAGGAAACTTGATGTAATGACCACTGGGTGTTATATGTAACTGATGAATCCCTAAATTCTACTCCTGAAACTAATAATACATGATATGTTAACTAAATTGAATTAAGGAAGATAGATAGATAGATAGACAGATAGATAGATAGATATTGTAACAACTGGTAAAATTAGGTCTCCATGGTTTTCAAAGCCAAATGTGACAGGGACTTGTCTTTCTATGAAGGCTTCCCATTGCCTGGGGTGCTTGGTGTGGATGTCTGGTTCTCTGCCCTCTGAGCTCACAGCATCTCTCCCTCCCTTCTGGGTCCATTTAGCTTCTGTGTCTCCACCATTTTTGCCCTCTTCTCTGTACTTAACATTGGAGAGTCTATTCTAACAGTCTTCTGGTCATTTTCTGGTTTATTTACACTGTAATGGGTGTTATGTTGTTGTATCCATGAGATGAAGTGAGCTTAAGATCTTCCTACTCAGCTGTCTCCTTGTTTGTTTGCTGCTGTTTTTGTTTTTGTTTGTTTGTTTTTAAACAGAGGAAATCAATCTTTAGTTTTGCCTAACTACAGATATTAAAACTCTCAAATTTTACCTAGCTTTGAACATGACAAATAAAATTTCCTTTTTGTAAACTTTCTATATCCATTCAGATTTTGGCTTTTATGTTTCTCATTCTGAAAACAAGCACTTATTTTACTTGAGGACAAAACTACTCTTTTTTTCTTAATAAAATGTAACCTGCATACTTATATGAACTTTTTTTTTTTTTTTTTACCATATTGGTCCTATCAGACCATTTTTTATCATACAGGTCCTATTGTGACTAACCACAATAACTTCATTTTCATAAAGGATGTGGATCATATGAATTGTTGACAATAAACAAGCATTTTGCACAGACTTGCAGAATCTATGAATGTATCACAATTTTTTATAGCCACATACTTCCTTAAAGTACAAATTCTCAAGTGTAGCAAAAATGAACACATTAACATATGTTTCTTTATACCCTATGAAAATAAGAGCCACAAGAGCACAAACTTAATATCATGCGTATTAATTAATATTCAATGTTCTGTCTTAGAAATTATATACTTAATATGCATTTAGTAAAAGTGTAAGATATTAGGTTATCTAAAGATCTTTGAAACAAGCTGACATACTATAAAATATAATTACTGTTGGAATAAAGTTTGTCATGATAATGATTCAATTTGATTAAACATGAATTCATATCTTTTATAATATTATGCATCTAGTAGATATAATATAGCAATTCACTTAGCAGACCTACAGAAGTTTAGAAATAATATGCATAGGTGGAATAAAAAAAATGTATGCTTATATTACAGTTAATACCAGTAAGTTAGAAAACATAGCTGTTTTTGTCTGATAGATACTTTAGACTTGATTGCCAAAGATTTGTCTAAATTATGGAACTTAATTATTAAACCTTTTAGGTAAGTTTCTAGAAGAACTTTTTTTGATACATTGATTAATTTTCTTATCTGGAAATTTTAGGACTCTTCAACTTATTCAATAACTTATACATCCATTTTTCTGCCAGATCAAATCTGCTGAGTCTTCCTAGTGAATTCCTCTTATTTCAGTTGTACTTTTTACCTCTAAAATTTCCATTTGGTTCTTTTTTATAATTTCTGTCTTTTTATTGATTTTTTTATTTGATGAGATATTGCCATACTGCTTTGCTTTTAAAACTATTTTTCTTTGGTTTGATTTCCTTGTCTCTTAAATCTAACATCTGGTCCTGCTCACAGGAGGTGTCATAAGACTGTCTTGTTTTCTATATCTGATAATGTATGTAGCAACTTAAAATATCGATTCCCACCTTCCACTCCAGTTCTTATGTTGCTTATTTATTTGTTAAGTGCCTTGGTTGGACTATTTTCATGAAGTCTGTTTTCCCTTTAAGTGTTAAATTTTTGATGTTGCTCATAGAAGACACAGCCTTATGCTTGTTCCCAATCATCCTTGAATGACAGGTTTTAGCAGAACTGTCTCTTCCTTGGTCTCTTTGGTAAACCACTTGCCTCTATTGGTATCACACTTAGATTTTAGGCTCCACTGTCTGTCAGGTAATTATTCTATTCTCAAAGACTCCCTGTGTCCCAAATTACTTCACCATCTGACCTAATTTAGCTTCAGCTCCTTGGCAGAGGTAGTTTTCTTAGACCAGTGTTTGAGGCTTTCTCCTGACCCCAAACTCATCATATCTTTTTTCCCTGAGTCTCCTCTGGTAAACTAGTTTTTAGTTTAGGTATTACTCATAATAGCTAAACACCAAAATCATTATCATTTTGATAGCTTTCTAAGGCTTGAACTCACCAACACTGTTTCAAATAGTTGCTTGGGGAGAACTTCAGAGTTCTCTGCTTTAATGGAGTGGCTCTCTTCCTGGACACAATCTCAGGACCCTTGCTTAGGAGCCAGGGGTGGAGACATTGATTGCCTCTTTATTATGAGCAGGGCACTGAATTGGAGAAAATAGCCTCTGGTTTTCTCAGCTACTCTTTCTCAACATGAAACCTCTACTTCACAAACATTTAGGTCTTGATATTGTCAGTATGCCATGCCTGAGGTCAGGCTTTTACCCTTTCAGTATGGGTTGGGTGGGGGAAGGAAGCCTCTACTATCTCAGTAACAGTTGCCAGGAATTTACTCTGCAATTTAGAGCTGGTGGTTTGAGAAATACTGGCAGCCTGCTTCTCTTGGGGAGGTACCATATTCTTTGACTAAGAGCAAAAGGGAGAAGGAGCCCTGTTAATTTGTCCACCCTTGCCCATATTGTCATCGTGCTTGGATTGGGATGGGGTTGGGGATTGGATAATGGGTCAGGTACCAGAGACTCTCCTTTTTTATACAGAGATTTAGTAAGTTTTCTTAAATAAAAGTTTCTTCATATACTCTATGCCTGTAGAATAATTCCAGAGATTTTAAGGGGTTGATTTCCATTAATTTTCACCAGTTTTCATGGGTTTTTTTGGAACCAATCTACATAGCTCTTCACATTGCCAATCTGAAAGTAGACGTCTTACAGAGTTTTCTGTATTTTCTCTAATGGTAATTTAGGAAGCTCTCTTTTTCCTTTTAAGAGTTAATTTAATTGCAAATGGAAGACCTCCATTCAGGCTATGTAATTATAATTAAACTCACTGGAATCCAAATAAATTGGACCACTCCTTATGTCAACATGTCTCTCTCATACAGTGTGTCTTAAGATACTAACTTACCATTATTCACTTTCTCTAACATTCTGGGGGATTTTTATTGTTTCAGTCTAACTAAGCTAGAGTTACAGTTCCCATAATTCCTTTCCTGCAGAGTTCCCAGTCATCTTAGTTCCCAAAAGAAACTAAGATTTAGAAGGCAGAAGTAAACCAGCAGCCACATTATTTTTATAGTCAGGTGATCACAGCAAGTGCAGCAGACATTGTTTTCATTCACAGGTCTGTTCTCTTATTCTGCTGGCTGGGTTTTTTGGTGAGGGGCCACAGCAGAGCTGTGGTTCATGCTATTCCTTTCAGAGCTGCATTTAGCTTTTGAGATTGCTGGACCATGTAGATTCTTCACTCTGTGATGAGATATAGAAGCCTCCCCTGCTGGACACCAACGTCATTGGAGTTGGGGGCTTAATTAAGGTGTTGAAATACCAGTATGGGTTTCAGTCTATCCTTTTTGGGTTATAGCTTGGTCTTGTAGGGTCTACTTGATCTTGTTTTTCCTACTTCGCATACCTCCTCACGCCTTTTCTGCCTGTCTGCCTGTAGACCTTGGGCTGTAACTCCCCAGGTGCAAAGACAGTAGTTTTACATGTAGAACAGAGACTGTGTAATAATCTCTGGTAATAATCTCAGGTCAAGTCCTATCACACATATATAGTATAACATATGCAATATAAAATAAGATAGTAATATTATATAATGAAGAAATATGAAAAATAAATATTTCCACACAGTATCTTTTATTTCTCTGATCAAACTGTACTGATAAACATGCATAAATTTGAAGGGCAAAATCATAGAGTGAATGGAACCAGTCTCATTATGGGAAAGCTTGACCTCTCGCTTAGGTTTATTTGTTTTACCTTCTCAGAATATAGCATTGGCAGTTAACATAAAATTATCAGATTACCCCTAGTATTTTGACCAGATAAATTAACATTTGCAAATTAAAGATCTCAATGTAAATTCAATATAAATTGAAAATTCCTCACTCTTGGACACATTTTACCAGCAGAAAATAAATGCATGCAGAACATGCATTTGCATGTGGTTTTACATTTATTACAATATACAGAGATAAGCTTCTTTTACTATGGGAATAAATGCATCACCAAACCAAGAAATCTCCTCTGTGGCAGATTCATAATGGTCCAGTGTCATTTATATGAACTCGTGTTTAGTTTCCTCCTCCATATTTTTCAATATGTAACAATATCAAATCAAAGAATATTTTGAGCATACTCTAGCCATTGATGACAATAGCAGTGTACTTTTTTATATATTTCAGTTACCATTCTGAAGTTTGAAATCTTTTCTCTTTGCTTTTCCTTGTCTGATAAATACAGATTTTGAAGAGAAACCATAATGTGGTTAGTGGCTATAGATACATAAAAAAGCTCCTATTTGCCTGTTCATTCTTCTCAAGTTCTTTTTTTTTTTCCTGTGCATAAAATATTACCTGTACAACCTTCTTTACTTCTTAGTGGTATAGTTTGTAATCCTGGAAAAATATATAATATTTCTCATGGCTCCATGTTGCAAGTTTACCTTTTATCTTTTGTCTGAGTATATACTGATTCATCCGTATATGACCTGTAAAATGATTTGCTTCTTAAATATTTGGTTCCTAATCATTAATTATAGCTTCATTTGTCTCCATATCTGTGAAAAAATACTGTTTATAAGTAACAAATCATCTTAATAGCAAATATCTACCAACAGAAGAATCCATAGATGTACTGTTCAATTTTAACACATCAGACTATTTTGCAGTCATGAAAAGGATTAAGCCGTAGTTGAAATCTGAATTGGTAATATCACAAATCTACAATCCTAATATAATGTTGAATATAAAGATATGTTGGACAAAAATTCACATAGTATGATCCCATTTATATAAAGAAATACTTGTATCTTTCATTAAGAAAGAAAAGGTATACAAACAAGCAAAAATTCAGTATGAAATGTACTTCTTAGGGGAAATGGATAGTGTGAAACTAAAGATGTATGTACAGTGATTACAAAGGTTTGGTATGGTTCTGTTTCTTAATGTAATTTAGAGTAGGCATATTTTCATCTTCTTACAAACCTCACATGAATATTACATGTATTCTGTATTTGATTTATTTCATAATAAAATAATATTCTATATCATAACATTTAAGGGGGAGAAATGTGATCATTTGGTAAGATCAGGAGCTGATAGGAATTCGGAGAATATAAATACTTACAGTTTTAAATATGTAAGTAAATTAGTTCATTGTGGAGTGTAATTAGAAATTTTAGTAAAGGTAAAAATGTTCAGTTACTTTCCTAAATCTTCGTTCTCATGTTTGTGGAACTATTCATATGGATTACTCCAAACACTGTTATTTTCTAAACAAGTTGTCAGGAAAACTGTATTTTTACTATATTAAAGTCCTGGTGGGGCTTTTCTCAATGAGCTGGTTCTATCCCTAGCTTGGATAAATTCATATTAAGTTGACTTTTGATGAAGATTTCTGCATTTTATTTACTCCTTCCTTTTCTTTGACCAAACCATATTGTGAAATCATATTAAAATAGGAATCTCAAAGTCGTTTAGTAAGCCACACAGACACAAATGTATGCCAAGATAGTGAACAGCCAGCTATTTTGTTTGAAACTCATGCTTCTGGAAGTTAACATTATCCTCAGTACACAAATCATATGATAAGAAAAAGGAACTAGGTATTTCAGTGATTCCTATGATTCTCATTTTAGCACATCGATGAAATCTAAGGGACTGAAAACATTTAAATACACAAATAATTGGGTTTTGAAAAGAATTGTAATATATAAAATTATCCACTTCTTTCTCATAGAATAGAATAGAATTTTGGATTACCAATGATTAGTGCCTAAGAAAACATTTGGAGGGTCATAGTTTAGAGAAAAATGGAAACAGTTATCCAGATACTAATGAAAAACAAATTGTTTCTTCTTAAAAACCAAGAATTTATAAAGAATCTATCTACATTGATTAAAGTCAGTGGATAAATGTTCAACTGTCCATTTTACTTTGCTTGTATAGACAGAATGTACGAATAGGTCATGTCATTTGGGTGAGGGGAATTGAACTTGACAGAGGACAGAGAATGGGGTCACTATATTGTAAATTACCTCTTCAAGTGCAATTATCTATTAATGACATAAATCCAATACAATTCTACAAGTCTTGGTTTTATCCTATATACTCCTTCTTTTCTTTATTGCCTTTTTGATAATGGTAATTTTTTAAAGATTTTATTTATTTATTTGACAGAGAGATCACAAGTAGGCAGAGAGGCGGGTGCGGGGGGAGGGTAAGCAGGCTCCCTGCTGAGCAGAGAGTTTGATGTGGGGCTCCATCCCAGGACTCTGAGATCATGACCTGAGCTGAAGGCAGAGGCTTTAACCCACTGAGCCACCCAGGCACCCTTATAACAGTATTTTATTTGTTTATACCAAAATCTCTTTTGGTTCAGTTCTAGTAGATGTTTTCTTTGAAAACTAATGGGCTTTCTCTAATGGATGCTAAATGGCTAGAAAAACAATGTTATACAGTATCAACCTTTATACCTTAAAACATTTTCTTGATGAAATGTTAAACAGCTTAACAATAACCCACAACCTTCGGACCAACTGTTCTTGATGAAAATGAAGAGTATATTGTAGTAAATATGTGTACAATTGAAATTTTATATTCATATTTTAATTACTTTAAATTTTATTTTTAATAGCCACTTGAAATACACCTAAAAAAAAAAAAAAAGAAAAAAGTTCTACATTTCTAACTGCCTTCAGGTTAACCTGTCACCTACCCCAATAACAAACACTCAGCAATGAAGCCAATATAACCATTATTGCCCTTATATGGAAGTTATATTTCAGTACAATAATACAGATTAAATTATATTCTTTTGGTTTTCCAGTTTTATTGGTAAGTAATAAAATAATAATTATTACAACATGGGGCAACCTGGTGGCTCAGTCAGTTAAGCCATCCCACTTTTGATTTCAGTTCAGGTCATGATCTCAGGATCATGAGATCAAGTCCTATTTCTGGCTCTAGATTCAGTGGGGACTCTACTTGAGATTCTCTCTCCCCCTCTACATTTGCCCCTACACCCTTCTAAAATAAAATCTCAAATGGGGGCACCTGGGTGGTTCAGTGGCTTAAGGCCTCTGCCTTTGGCTCAGGTCATGATCCCAGGGTCCTGGGATTGAACCCCAAACTGGGCTCTCTGCTCGCCAGGGAGCCTGCTTCCCCTATCCCTCTCTCTGCCTGCTTGTGATCTCTGTCTGTCAAATAAATAAATAAAAATCTTAAAAGGAATAAAATAAAATCTTAAATAATTATTACAATATATACTACATATACTTAATACTACAATACCTAAAATACTATGCATTAATATATGATGTATATGACATAGTATATCTATATGTATTTAAAATATAGTACATATAGTATATATTGTAAATTATTATATGCAATATATACTTAATACTCTAATATTTAAAATACTATATGGTTAATTAAAATATTTTTTAGTGGTTTTCTTTAATTATAAAAATTATCCCTATGTAATAAATCTTATCACTAGAAACATTACTATCACATTATTTTTAATTATGTATACAAATATAGGACTTATTGAAAGGGACATTTTCATGTACCAATTAATATCAGTTTTGAGGAAAAATATTTTGAATGATTTATCCAGGTTGCTTAAATTGCACAATTGCACATTGGCATAAGGACAACATTAAAGGCAAGTTGATAATAATGTCAGATTTTTTTTTTAGGTTATATGACATTCTATGTACATAGCCTATGTACATAGGCTATTTGTGCTAGTCTTATACAAATAATTTTTATCTCACACCACTAAAAATAATCATGATTGAGTAGAAGGCACCAAAATTGTTTTTATATCCTATTGAAGCCACTGAGAATTTGGAAAGAATCAGAAATTTCCAAAGAACTTTAAATATCAAGGTAGCAGGTATCAGTGTTCTACCCAAGATTAATTCTGATGCTTTTACCTTTTTCATGTACTTGGTCTTTGTGTGTGCTTTCATTCTCAACCACCAGCATCTGTATCTCTTTATCAAGGACCTGTCCTAGTTTCTCAGATCACATGGTGCCCCTGTGTCCTGAGAGGCCTAAGTGCTAGGGAATTCATGTCCCTCAGGGAAAACAAAAACAAAAAGAAGAACAAAACCACCTTAAACAATGATTAATAGATGGAATATAAATATTCGAGCTTCCTTGCTTCCAATTAGTACAAATTTATGTAGTGTCTGCATTGTCACCAAAATCCTAATGCAGAGCTGAATGATGGTAACCTTCTGTGGAATTTTGCTGGCTATTGAACATTTGCTTGAGCTCCTCAGCTTCTAAGTTTCCATTTCCTACCCTCCTAGTACCCCAGTCTTCTGGGATATTTTCTGTCCACTGCCACATAAATTGGTATTTCAGCATTTGTTTCTTGAATACTAGAGAAAGGCCTCTTCAAATTTCCCCCCAGCCCAAGATTGTACATTAAAAGCAATGCCGTACAACAATAAAATTTAAAGATTACTGACTCTTTCAAAGCTGTAAAGGATAAAGAGTTGGTTATTCCTGTCATGTCCCTATTTATTTCACAGTTTAGTTCCCTAGGATGATGGTAGGGGCCAGGGGTGGGGTGGAGAAGAAAGCAATTCATGATAGGTGACAGTACACCATTGTAAACTTAAGTGTTTACCCATTTTCTGTGCTTGATGAGGTATCTTTACTAGAAGAGATCAATACAACCTCTATTCTGGCACATCATACATTGCATACCTCTGGCATATGCATTCATTTCAAAATGCATTAGGACAAAAAACATTCACTTAGAATGGACAGTACTTCACATGAAAGGTCTTCTCTCGATGGCTATACTTACTCATCTGCTCTTTGCTACAGTGTATTCCAGAGGGACCTAAAATCTGGACAATCCACAGAAGTATATTGACGACATCATGTTAATTGGACCTGAAGAACAGGTATTACAACAGTAATTACTGCAGATGGTTTTGTAAGACACAGAAAGCCTAAAAGATGGGAAATTAACTCTGTGAAGATTTAATGGCCTTCCATATTATAGAAACTTTCAGGAGTACAGTGGTAAGGAGCTTGACAACAGGTATTTTCCAGGATAAAAGAATAGTTTTTATGCACTGCAGTTTCTATCAGTACCACTCTGTGCTTGGTAGGTCAGATTGGATTTTGGTTTATTTGGGAATATTGCTCTGAATACTTTTAGGGTAATTTCAAAGGCTGTTTATTGTGAGAGTGTACAGTCATGGTTTCTCTTTAGTTGTGCAACCTAATCCACTTGGTGGTGCTACTAGAGAGACTGGTGGTAGGTAACATGTCATTTGGAAACTTCAAAAGCTTTAATAAGGATTTGCAGTATAGACACGTAGGATTCAAGAGCAAGGTCATGCTGTCTGTAACAACAACCATATATCAATTGCAAAGTTGAGTAGGCACAGCAGCTATCTACCCTGTAAAAATAATGTAAATCTGGGGTAGGGATTTTCCCTCGGCATACAGATCCAGAGGACAAAAATGTTATGTGAATAGGTAGTCACAGCTCCAAGTTAAGTACACTTGTTAGACTTAGTTAATGACGCTCCATTGGCGTACAATTATGTCCTAATAGAGGTTCCTTAGGATCCACGGGAGGAAGGAAAATAAAGTCCTGGTTTGTAGAGAGCTTAGCTCAGTATATTTTTGTGAGCTGAAAATAACTGCTACAAAAAAATGGCAATACCAAGTATGGAGGTCCCTGGAGGACAAGGGTAAGTGGCAGTCTTCCTGGGAACAGGGCTTTGGAGGCATGCCTAGCCACTGTGTGAACAAAGATAAAGTACTTGAGGAAAAGAATATCTGAACTCCTAGACAGTGGCTAATAGCTTAGCTTGTTGGTTAGAGGCCTGAAAGGAGAAATACTGGAAGAATGGGATTAGGAGGCATGGGAAAAAGACATGTGGATGTACCGGTAGAAGTGGGACAAAAGTGTGAGCCATGTTGACTCTCAGGTTAATGCATAAGCTGGATGATCCATTAAATACTCAGGGGATGGAAATACCACAGAGAGATCAGCCAGCCTCTATATTTAGTGATTGAGCAATAGACTCCAAACTGGGGAGGCATAAGGCTATGGACGGGCTCAACAATATAGTCTCCTCCTTACCAACACCATTGCCATTACTGAAAATCCAAATTATGAGCTGCAGTATCCAATCCCGTATCTCAACATGAGCTTTGAAGAAATCCACCAGAAATTCAATATCGATTAGCACTCTTCAGACTTTTAAAAGATAGTAATTCATTGTGCTCGTTGGGAACAGGACTAACATGCATTTGGGCTTTTCCTGCCACAGTGCCTTCCCATAGCGGCATTATCCAGGGGCTAAGAATACCTGATACAGGATCCCATATAACTCTGTCCCTGCATTGTCCAAGGGATGTGCTTTTCAGTAAGGAGTGTAATAGCACGATCATGGGACTTATTGGTCATACCTTTTGGTGAATCACTAGAGCTGACCTATTTAGGGAACACTGAAAAGATCTCTTAATGGTAATACTGGAATATCTGTGAGAATAAGATACTGTTCTTCAAGGTACAGCACATACCAGGATTCAATGACCATTATGTGATTCTGTGTCTCTGAGAAAAGGAATAAAAATGTCTAGAAATCCAGGGTTGGACATAAGAATGTCTCCCCTCATGTTCCAGCCATGGGAGTTAATTGGAAAACATATTTTCTGTCCTCACAACTTTAAAGTTTGTATATCTAGAGATCCAGGAAAAACACCAGGAGACAAAATAAGACTTCCTTTGAAAACAGATGTATTATGGCCCTGTGGTCATTTTTAGATACTTATTACAGTAAGCAAGCAGGCAGGAAATGGGATAAATAATCATGGGAGGAGGTAGGATATCAAGTACTTAATATGGATAGGGGGTGACACTGTTTATGGACAAAAGAGCAGATTTCTGTTGGAAGTCTTGCCCGTGTATGTAAGTCTGGAAACCCAGGGAATCCACTCAGCATCTCTTCCTGCTTCCAAGTATGATTTAAATGTCACAGACAAGTGAACCATAATCTGGGGTTTGGGTTGTCAGGAATGCAGGTTACTAAGAAAAGCACCGTATGCTATAGAAGTATAGGCCCAGTGTTGGGGTAAACAACCCTTGGTGGGGGGAGTATAGGCAGTCCTTTCACTTTTGAAAGGGGGGTGACCTTGACAAACCAGAATTCAAATATTTTGTGGCAATTACCACCCTGGCAGCAATTTTAGCAGCTGGGGAATACAGCTCATCACACAGTGATTGTCCTTCCGTACTTACTGTTCCTTTCTGGACTCATGATTAGTAACAACTCCGAAGAAGCAGTAGAGAGAATCCAGTGCGAGGCGTGAGTGTATATAAGGCTGCCCCAGAGGCTGGCGTTGCTGTTCGTTGCCTTGCCACACCCCCTCGTCAGTCTGACGCTCGCTGCTCTCCAGCTGCAGTTCTGACAGCAACTAGCACTGGGTGCCTTTGTGGGAGGGCCCCCCTTCCTCTCCCAGAGAGAGCTCTTTCCCTGTAATCCTAACAGTTAGAGGTACCTGGGACTTTATGCTGCCTCGGGGGCATTCCAGCACTAATGTCTGATTGGCATGGGACTGCTGGTTTGGACTTCACTGAGCTTTGTGTGCTACACTGTGTTATGTGATGAGTGGAACTTAGTACCACCAACTTAACCTGCCCTCCTCCCTTTCCAGGTCCTCTCTCCCACTGTATACTGTCTTTCCTGGAAATACTATTTCCTTTCTAATAAACCATCTCCCTAACACTTCTGGTCTTAGTTTCCTTCTGGGAAATTCAGTGTATTAAAAACACTGGCTATAGTCTATTAAGATCAACTCATTGTAAACATAATGTTCCACATATTTACAATGAGACTAACCACAGGCTAGAGTAAAATGAGCTTAAAGACAGTGAAAAAGACAAATACATAAAGATACTTTCATTAGTGATTATTCACCTATTTATTTTTTCCCAAGCCTCCCTCCAACAATGCTTAATGATTCTTAAAAAAAAATTTTGACCATATTAATGAAAAGTTTCTCTCGACAGTTTTCTTTGACCTGACTATAACATTCATAGACAGAAAACATCCACTTTACAAAACTGTAAATGAAACTGGTTGAATCTAAAATTGAGGTAATTGTTCTTTGACATGTTTTCCCACAAATCTTTGAAATACAGTCATGCAAAGACTAAATGTCTAGTATTCCTTTATTTAAAATTTTACTGTAAGTCTTTATTATATATACAGAGGTGAAAAGAAAATTTCAAACTATGACCCTCAAGAAATTAAACATTATTGATATGAGTATATTTGAAACACTCCTAAGGTAACTTCCTTTCTCCTATATTTTACTTTTGCAGTTTTATTGAGGAATTCTTCAAATATAATAAACTGCATCTATTCAAAATGTATAATCCAGTGAGTTTTGAGTGTCTCAGAAACCTGTGACATCTGTAAAAAATTGAGATACAGAACATTTTAGTCACCCCTAGTTTTCTCACGTTTGTTGTTTTTGTCTGTTTCTGTCTGGCCCAGACTTGTGCAGCCATTGATCAGCTTTCTGTTACTCTAATTAGTATTTTCATATAAATGGAATCATAACGTATGCAATTTTTTGGTGACTGGTTTCTTTCCTTTGACATGACTTCGAGATTCATCTATGTTGTTTGGTGTCGCGCGGGTCATCCCTACCACCTGGAGGCCACGTATGTCACCCAGCTTCTCCCCTGGGGGGGGGATGCCTTTGTCAACCTGAAAAGAAAGGTACAATGAGAGGCAAAGGAGTTTATTAGGGATCAAAGAATTGCAATTCAGGAAGGATTCTAGTAGAAATGCAGACGCAAAGAGTATACTGCTTGAAGAGCGAAAGCAAAGTGGTTTTATGAGGAAAAGGAAGGGGGGTTTACATGAATTGAAAGAAAAAAATAGAGTTTTCTGTGGGGATGATGCGGCTGAGCTACTCTAAGTCAGACATTGATTGACCATTGACTCTGTCTTCAGAAAGTCCACAACCGTCAGTCTTGTGATCAGGATGACTTTTCAAGTAGTTGCCTAAAACAATTGCCATTCTGCCCAGACCAGAGGTTTGGGCCCAGTTCAGACAAAGGCAGGTTACGGCAGTTTCTCTGTAGCGGTTGCTCCGATCCTGTCAATTTTTCATATCTGGCATAACTGTAGTAGGATATGAAAATATGACATGATGTGTTTAAGTGGACTACATACCTTATACAGTTTTCATCATTTCTTTATGTGCATTTGTAGACGTGTGTGTGTGTGGAGTTCTGTGCGGTTCCACCCAGTGTATAGATTTGTGTAACCAACAAAATCGAGACATAGAATTATTCTATCACCATAAAGAAATCCTCTGTGCTACTTCTTTATCGTCTCACCCTGTCCCCAACCCCTACTATCCATGTCTCCGAGTGACCATCATTTTGTTCTCTTTCTCTACAATTTTGTCATTTCAGTAATGTTACATAAATGGAATCAAGGAGCATGTAATCTTTTAAGATTGACTCTTTTTTACTGAGCCTAATGCTTTGAGACCCATCCTGGCACTTTAATGTATCAGCAGTCCATTCTGTTTTACTATCGACTAGAGTCCTGTCATATACGTACAGTGTATTTTGTTGACCTCTCGATGGACAATTTTATTATCTGCAGATTTGGCCATCATGATTAAAGGTATTATGAGTATCTGTGTATAGGTATTTGAGTAGCATATGTTTTCATTTCTTCTTGTTAAATGTCTTGGAGTGGGATTTCTGGTTTTTAGGTCCTTGCTAACTTTATAAGAAACTGCTGAACTTTTCTAAAGTGAATGTACAGTCTTATTTTCAATCAGTACTGGTTTGTTGATCTTATATCAGTAATATACTGAGTTATATTGAGTTGCAGTACTTTCTTCCTTTATATGGTTTACCTTTTCTCTTTGTTGATGGTAACATTGTAAAACCATTTTTTTTTCAATTTCAAAGAGATCAAATTGTTATTTTTCCTCACTATTATGATTTATTGTGTCTTATTTATTGTGAAACCCATATATCAGAAAGATACATCAGTTTATTGTGAAACCCCTGATAATTTGGTCAAAAAACAACCGAACACATATGTATGTCTCTATTGCTAGACTCTCATCAGTTTCATTGATCTGTATTTATAATTTTTATTGCTTTATGTAAATCCTGAAATCAGGTGGAATAAGTACTTTAATTTTACTTTCTCAAATTTGCTTTGGCAGTTGTATTTTCATAAAAACTGAAACGTCAACTTGTCAGTTTAAATCAGAATGCCTCCTCGATTTGTATGGAGTTTGCATGAAAGTACTGCTCATTTTTTAAAGTTTTAAATTTTATAATATTCCAAAATATGGACATTCTTACTTATACACAGTCTTAGTAGGAGAGCAGCAGAGTATTTTGTTATAGTTTATGCGTATGACCTTTATTAGATGAAGGGAATTCCATTCCACTAGTTTTATGAGAGTTTTCATCATGAATGTGTGGACTTTTATCAAATCCTCTACTGGGCCTTTAGAAATGATGATGTGATTCGTCTCTTTTTCTGCTAAAAGACTGTGACACAATGTGATAATTTTCCCATTAAATCAACGTTGCATTCCTGAGATAAACCCCACTTATTCGTGTTGCTTTATTCTAATAGTTAAATTTTGTTAAAGGTTATTCTTGTATACTTTTGAGGGATATTGGTTTGAAATTTCATCTTGTTTTGATTTTCTTGATCTGGTTTTTTCCTGGTTATATAGAAGTAGTGGTAAGAATTAGAGAAAGTTGAAGGAGAAGCATGTAATGTTAGAGGAAGTATCCTTCTGGTGGTTAGTTATGCTTCTGTGCTGTCAAGGAAGCAAAACTACTTTCCTCCAATCAGTGGACCTAACTATGGGTAAATTACTCCTTGGAGAATGTTATTTTTTTTTCTTATGACCAATGCAGTATTTCAAAGTATGAAGAATAATTTCCAAACATTTAAAATTTTACCAGTTCCTTATTATTAACTGACTACTTCTGTATAACATCAAACCTTTTACATTTCAAAGTCTTTTTCTTGTTTTATTATTGCTTTTTGTTTTTATTTTTGTCCAGCATGTTTATCTTGGTGAGTATGCCATGTGCACTGTATAAGAATATTCTGTCTTTGTTGTTTATAGAGTCATAAATGTATTAATCAGATTGAGACAGTTGTTAGTGTTGCTCAGGTAATCTATATTTTTTCTAACTCTTTGACTATTCATCCTTTTAACTGCTGAGGGAGAAGTGTTAAAATCTCCTCTATGTTCTTTTATTTATTTCTCCCTTTGGTTCTTTCAATTTTTGCCTTTTAAAACAATCATGATCTCTAATTAGGTGTATACATATTTATGATGCTTATGTCTTGCTGAGAGAAGTGACTCATTTTTTTTCTTTTTTTTTAAGATTTATTTATTTTACTTTAGGGAGGGTTGGGGGTAGAGGGAGAGAGAGAATCCTGAAGAAAACTCCCTGTGAGCACAGAGCCTGACACAGGGCTTGATCCCAGGACCCCAGGATCGTGACCTGAGCTGAAACCAAGTGCTGGCTGCTCAACCGATTGAGCCACCCATGCACCCTGAGAAGGGATTCTTTTATTCTTAGGAAATTGTCTTTCTTTTTAGTACTCTTTGTCATCAAGTTTACTTCATCTGATGTTACTCTAGCCATTTAAGCAGTTCTATGTTTATGGTTTGCATTGTATGTACATGTTTTCCATTCTGATATTTTTAGTTTATATCTTAATATTTAAAATGAATTTCTTCTATATAACACATAATTGGGTCTTATGTTTTATCTATTTTATATCTGTTATTCTTCTTATTTACTTTTTAAAGGAAATGTCATCATAAAAATCTTATAGCCTTTGACAATTTTTTTTTAATTGAGGTATAGTTGACACACAATTTATATTAGTTTCAGGTGTATAACATAGTGACTCAACGTATATCTACCTTTTAACTGCAGGATTTGGTTAACTAACATTTAATGTAATTATTGATATGATTGAATTTATATTTACATTTTGGATTTGCTGAATATTCTGTTTTCAATATTTCTGTCACATTTTAAAGTATGTAGCCATATTTTAATTTAGTTTATATAATGGCACATTCAGTGATACAGATTTAATAATTCAGTAATTACTCCAGGGAGTACAATATTATACTTAAGTGTTCAGTTTATCAAGAGTTACCTTACATAAAATATAGAGACCTTGCAGTCATCTGAGTCCTTCCGTCCGTAATCCTCTATGTGGTATATGACATATGCATGACATCTACATCTATTCTACACTCCATAATAACATTTCATGATTTTTGTTTTTGACAGTCATATATACTTTTAATAAAGAAAAAATTAAAAAATTTACCTGCATTTTTACCATTCCAATATTTTCACTGTGTTGAAATGTAATTTGCTTCTAATTTCATTTCACATCAGATTGAAAAATGTCTTTTAGCATTTCTTATACTATTAGTATGGAAAAAGATGTTATGTTACTTTTCTTTTATCTGAATATGCCTGTCCTTGACCTTATATTGAAGTATACTGTTGCCAGATCTAGAAGAACCAGAGAGTTTTTTACTTTTAAGCATCTCAAAAATATTGCATCACAGACTTTTGGTTCCCATTGTTTCTCATCAAAGCATAATTGTTAGTCATTTTATCATTTTTCTCTCGCTTCTGTCAAGATTTTTTTGTTTATCTTTGGTTTCCAGATGTTACCTTTGATTTATCTAGATGACATCTTCTTCAAATTTATCATTTTGAGCTTTGCCGAGTTCTTGGATATATAAAGCTAGGCCTTTCTAAACTTCAGGGAAGTTTTTGTTCATTGTTTTATCATTTATATTTTTTGTCTTTTCTCTCTCATATTCAATGTGATATTGTCCCAAAGCCCATGAGACCATCTTTATATTTCAATCTTTTTATTTTTCTTACTCAATTTGGATACCCTATATTTATCTGTATTTCCTTTCTGTGACTTTTTTCTTTCATCTTCATTCTATTTTATTCCAGAAATGTCTTCAATTGTAAGCATCCTATATTACTATATAAATTTCTATCCTATATTACTTTGCTGACATTCTTAGATTTACATTCACTAAAATTGCATATTACTTTACCACACTGAGCACAATTATAATACCTACTTTAAATGTTTTTCTTATCTATATTATTTTAGGATTGACATCTCTTGATTGAAATTTAAGAATGGATTATGGTTCCTGGGTCTTTATATTTTGGGCCTTGAATTATTGTGTCTTTGATATAAGTGATATATTGTGGAGATATGAGATTGTCTTAGTTGCTCCCAATAATATCGATTTTTAAAAAAAGCATTGTTGGTGGAAATTAACTTGTTTTAATTCAAATTGTAGATTCTCATGCCTGAATTGAAAAGCGGCTCTGGATTCACTTCAGTTGTTTCAGCTATATTTGCAAGATACTTACTCTTTTTCACACCTGGTGTATCAATGCATTTATTAATTATGTTTTAATTTCTCTAGGTAATATTTACTTTTCAAATTATGAATCTTACACATTTATCAGATTTATCCCTAAATAATGTATATTTTGATGCCATTGTAAATGACATGTTAAAAATTTGTAATTTCCAATTGTTTGTTCCTAGTATGCAGTAATGCAATTGAATTTTGAATAGTGATTTTGTACTTTGCATACAAGTTGAATTCACGTAGTAGTTCTTAATAGTTCTTGTAATTTATTTATGAAGCTCATCAGATTATTAACATAGACAATTATGTCATTTATAAATAAAGAGTTGAACTTTCTTTACAATTGAGATGACATATATTTATTTATTTAGACTATTACACTGACTGAAAACTTTAATGTGATGATAAATGGTGAAAACAGGCATCCTTATTTTGTTCTTGATATTAGAGGCAAAAATTAGAGCCTTTCAACCTTTGCTCTAGGACTTTTGTAGATGCTCTGTATTTTTTTTTTTTTTAAGATTTTATTAATTTGACAGAGAGTTTTCAAAAGTAGGCAGAGAGGCAGGCAGAGAGAAAGGGAAGCAGGCTCCCTGCCAAGGAGGGGGCCCCATGCGCGGCTCATCCCAGGACCCTGGGATCATGACCTGAGCAGAAGGCAGAGGCTTAAGGTACTGAGTCACCCAGGTGCCCCTAGATGCTCTGTATTGGGGATGTTTCCTTTTATTTTGATTTTGCTGAGAGGTTTTTTTTGTTGTTGCTGCTGTTGTTGCTTGTTTGTTTGTTTGTTTTAGTAATCTCCATGCTCAATGTGGAGTTTAAATTTACAACCACAAGATCATTTGTCTCATGCTGTACTGATTGAGCCTGATAGGTGCCCCTTGCTAGAGTTTTTTAGGAATGAATGTTAAATTTTGTCAAATGTTTTTTATGCATCTACCAAGATGCACTCCCTTTTGTGATCATTAATATGGTGAACTAGATGGATAGACTTTTTTACTGTTAAGCCAACCTTTCATTTCTGGGGCAGAATCTGTTTGACTACAATATTTTATCCCTTTTATATATTGTTAGCTTTGGTTTGCTTTTTTTTTTTTCCCTAAAGATTTTATTTATTCATTTGACAGACAAAGATCACAAGTAGGCAGAGAGGCAGGCAGAGAGGCAGGCAGAGAGAGAGAACGAAGCAGGGTCCCTGCTGAGCAGAGAGCCCGATGTGGGGCTCTATCCCAGGACCCTGGGATCAAGACCTGAGCCGAAGGCAGGGGCTTTAACCCACTGAGCCACCCAGGTGCCCCTGGTTTGCTATTTGTTTAAAAGAATTTCTGCATCTTTCTTCTTGAGAGATACTCATATGAAATTTTGTTGCCATCTTGCTTTGGTATCATGAAATAGTGGCCTTTATAGAGTAATGTGGGAATTATTCATTTACTTTCAGTTTTATTACAGAGGTAGTAAACAATTTACATTATTTCATTAAATATTTCATAGTTTTCAACAGTGAAGATATCAGGGCCTAGAACATGTTTTGTGTGCATGTGTTTAAGTGCACATTAAATTTCTTTAATAAATACAGGGTTTCTCAGTCTGTCTAATTCTTTTCTTACGTGAAATTTAAAAGTGTGCATCTTTCAAGCAATCTGTACATCTAAGTTCTAGAATTCATTATCATAAAGTTATTCGTTATGTTTTCTTTTTTTTTTTTTAAGATTTTATTTATTTGAGAGAGAGCACAGGAGAACACATGAGGGGAGCAGGGAAGGGGCAGAGGGAGAAACAGGCTCCCTGCTGAGAGGGGAGCCCAACAAGGAGCTCCATCCCAGGATCCAGGGATCGTGACCTGAGCCCCAAAGGCAAATGCCTAACATAGTGAGCCACTCAGGGACCCTGTATTTTCTTTTTCTTCCTTCCTTTCTTTCCTTCCTTCTTTCTTTCTTGCTTTCATTTCTTCATTCATTTTCTTTTTTTTTAAAGATTTTATTTATTTGACAAAAAGAGAGACAGCAAGAGAGTGAATACAGGCAGGGGGAGTGGGAGAGGCAGACACAAGCTTCCGGTGAGCAGGGAGCCTGATATGGGGCTTGATGGCAGGACCCTGGGACCATGATCTGAACCCAAGGCGGACGCCTAACGACTAAGCCTCCCAGGTGCCCCTGTATTTTCTTACTTAAAAATATCTGTTCAGTTTTACTCCTGTGGTCTCTATAAATTCTGACAACACCATTTTTTTCTCTTTTTTCTTACATGTATCATTTAACAATTTATTTGATATTCTTAGCTACTTTTTCGTTTCATTGGCTTTCTCCATTGTCTTTGACTTCTACTTTAATCTGAATTATTTCCTCCTATTTTGGGTTTAATTTGCTTTTGTTTTTCTAGTTTCCTAAGTTAGAAAGTGAAACCAAATGACAAAGCAGATTTCTTACCTCTCTTCTCGTATAGGTATTTTTTTTTTAATTAAAAAGGATAGTTTGTTTAAGGGTACATACCAAGGAGAAAGACTAAAATGAAAAGCAAGAGGATATGTTTTTGATATGTTTATCAAAACATATCAACATAAATATCAATATTTAATGTTTATCAAAAAATTAAGGATAGTAGTTCTTACAGGGAAGGTAAGTAAGAAGGAGATCTAATCAAAGTGGGATCATCAGAGCGGGGTTGGGGGGTTATCTACTATGGCTGGATAAATTTTTTATGCTAGATATAAATTTAATGGTATTTTTAAATACTGCTGTGTTTCCCTTTTTAATAAGTATAATTTATAATTTCCTTTTGATTTCTTTGGTGGCCTATGACCTTATTAGATATGTTGATTCACAGACCTGTACCCCTGGGGATAAAAATACATGTTTATAAAAAAATAAAAAATTAATAATAAAAAAAAAAGAAACCTATAAAGATATGTTGGTTTCCAAATGAACTTATCTTTCTGTTACTGAATTTTATTTTAATATTGTTGTGATCATAGAACATACTTTATATGACATAAATCTTTTGATGAAATTGAAATTTGTATGATAGCTCAGACTATGGTGTAATTTTCAGAAGTGTTTTCTGTGCATTTAAAACCTATATATATTAATTTCCTTTTGGATAAAGTTTTCTGTAATGTCTATTAGTTTTAATTGCTTTTTAGAGGTGTTCAGATCTATATACTTACTGATTTTCTGTCTATCAGTTACTGACATTGAACATAATGCAACAAATATTTAACTATGTCAATTTGTTTACATAAAACCTTATATATGCACATATGAAATACTTGCATGAAAAGGAGGTAGAATAATTGAATTAGACACCTTGAAGTAAAATTAGCTCTGCCACTCATTAGCTATTGAGTCTTGAGACATTTGTTTACTTCATATTTATTAATTGACAATAAAAAAAGTATTATTCCAAAGAGTTTTGAGGTGACCTCGTGGCGCAATGGTAGCGCGTCTGACTCCAAAGAGTTTTGAGGAATAGAAAAAGAGACAAGTGTGCTATATATAGTATGCACTGAATACATTTAAGTTAATATAGGACCATTTTGCTTTCTGGTATAATGTAAAGTTTTATTATTTAATCATATTCTATACAATAATAATGTCTTCTGAATTTCATAATGTGTAGGATATATTATTTTATACCTGTAATTCAAGTGATAAAATTGAAGTGCAATAAGATTCAATGACTTGCCTAAGGTTAGGTAGTTACTAAGAGGAGAAATGATTAATAGAACTCGGGTTTCCAGCTGCAAAGTATATTTTAGCTGAAGCTTTTCTAGTCGTAAATATACCCCTTAGTTAAAAAAGATAAAATTAGTGTATTTACATCTTTTAAAAATTAACAAAATATAAGGGCATCTGGGTGGCTCTGTAGGTTAAATGTCTGTCCTTGGTTTTGGCTCAGGTCATTATCTCAGGGTTGTGAGATCTAGCCCAGCATCTGGCTTTGGGCTCAGCATGGATTCTGCTTGGAATTGCCTGCTCCCCCGCCCCCCACCAGCACTCCCTCCCTCCTGCTCTCTCTCTCTCTCTCAAATAAATAAAATCTTTAAAGAAAAAAAATTGACAAGATATAGAGACGAAGATGGTTTCTTACTAAGGTTTATGTTAAGGCTCCGTGAACCCAAACAGCCACAGCAGTTGTTAAATCACTTAGATTCATCCCTGTGCAAGTTGTAAAATACATGCTGCTTCAGTTCCCACATGGCCCTCCTCTCATTAATCTGTCCCCACCCTGTAGACCCCCAGGAGGTCCTTGTAAACACTTGTTACCACAGAATACTTCCGGAGTCTCTTTCAATGTATAGGCAACAATGGGTAATATTATAGGCCTGTTTCTGAACATTAACATTAAATAGTTTCAGTATCCTTCAGTTTACAAATGGGTATAGGGACAGAGGGGTACCTTTTTGTGTTATCATGCTGGAAATTCCTGCAAAATAAGCTGATTCAGATGGAGGGTTTCCTATAGCCAGTATTGAGCAGTTAACATGTGCTGAGGGTTTACTAGGTGTTTTAACATATCATCCTGGGGAAAGTGATGACTAATAATTTTCCAGAGCCAAAAGGGGAAAATTCATAAATATAGTTCGGTTCTCTTTTAAGGTTGTCAGTTATACTCTGTATCCGCTGATTTAGAAAGTCAACTCAGGAAATATGTGCATAGTTGTATATTGTGCTAGTCATTTAAAGTGCAATATAAAAAAATCAGAATTTCTGGGGCTCCTGGGTGGCTCAGATGGTTAAGCAACTGCCTTCAGCTCAGGTCATGATCCCAGAGTCCCAGGATCCAGTCCCGCATCCAGCTGCCAGCTCCATGGGGAGTCTGCTTCTACCTCTGACCTTCTCCTCTCTTGTGCTCTCTTTCACTCTCTCTCTCAAATAAATAAATAAAATCTTAAAAATAAGAAAATAAAAATCAGAATTTCTGAGTCCATCTACATCTATAAATAGCATTAGGTTCTCCAGCAGTCAATGTACTGTGCCTTTACACAATGTAATGGTAGTAGAGGAAAAAAAGAATTGCTTAAAAAAAAAAAATTGCTTTTATAGCTAAGGAAAATATTTGTTTATATAGGTGTTGTAGGTACACAGGGAGCTAGGAAAGAGTTTTTCCCCCTACTTTTCTTCTTTTTAAGGCACTTACACAGGTGATCATGCATATAGCTATATTTAATGGGTGGGATATGAGGTGGAGAAGGCAGGGTAGTGTCTGTGTAGTAAGAAGTAAAATAATTGCTGTTCCAGCTGAGATTACCACTGCACAAACTGACTATCACAGATTCTAAGCAAATCTAGATGTAGGAAATGACTTTAGCTAATTGGAAGTTGTATAGTTTGTTAATCAGGGAGGATATCTTTATCCTTCTCATCTTGAGATACACAATCATGTGTGAATTGAAGAGATACGTGATATTTTTAGATAAAAAATATAGATAGAAACTAGGATCTGGAGGGTGTACCCATAGGAAAGGATGAGATGAACATCTGAAAGTCATACGGGAGAAACACACACTAACTTTCCTTTCACTCCCTCCTCCTCACTCTTCCCTCCCTAACCCTCTCTTTTTCCTCCCCCTCTTTCTCTCCCCTCCCTCTCTCTCCCCTCCCTCTCTCTCCCCTCCCTCTCTCTCCCCTCCC
>NC_081571.1:64120677-64165027 GCF_022355385.1 Mustela nigripes
CCCCCCACTCCCCCCTACCTCCCTTCCTTCCTCGGTCCTTGTCCCTGTCCCCTTCTCCTCCCCCTCCCTCCTCCCCCTTTCTTTTCTTCCACCTCCCCTTGCCTTCCTCAGGTTCTCTCCCCCTTCTCTCTCCATTTAAATACATGCCTTTATTTCTGTCAATTATGAACTGTCAATATTGGGCATCCCTGATAAATTTATAAGTGAATTTTTAAGAAGTCTTTCAACCTTGAAATAAGAAAATATATAAATATAAATAACTTAATTTCTCAGTTCTCTTGACCAAAAAAAAAAAAAAACCCAAAAAACAAACAAACAAAAAAAAAGTATGAATTATGAGGGGATATGAGATGTTCACACCTCAGAGGAAGGCTTATAGATAGAACTGTATCTTGGGTCACGCATGAAGGTATAACACATGAATGCATACTATTTGGAAAACTCAAATTTTATTTCACCTATAGCATTTTTAAATCTTCTTTTCTCAAATACTGCATTCTTTTTTTTTTTTTTTTAAAGATTTTATTTATTTATTTGACAAAGAGAGATCACGAGTAGGCAGAGAGGCAGGCAGAGAGAGAGAGAGAGGAGGAAGCAGGCTTCTGTCAAGCAGAGAGCCCGATGCGGGACTCGATCCCAGGACCCCGAGATCATGACCTGAGCCAAAGGCAGCAGCTTAACCCACTGAGCCACCCAGGCGCCCTCAAATACTGCATTCTATATAACCCTAGTTTCTCTAAATTTTATTATTAATTATTAATTCAAGTTTTACTTTATTTTCTCCAATATTTTCTAATTTGAATGTATTTTCCAAGTAAATGTAATTATGTTCCTCTTATTGGATTTCCTTTATTTTTGTTTTACTAATGAAAACTCTATCAAATATCTTAATTTGAGATGTTGTGGAGTTTATTTTTTAAATGTGCCAATAGGTTATAATTGTTAAATGTAAGAGTTTTCAGCCACCCAGGAAGAATGGGTATTATTACATGGAAAAGATCCAATCAATTTATATTTGGACAAATAAAAATGTAAAATTAGAGATTTGGCTTAGCATAATAACCTCTATGCTACGCAAAAGATGTCAGTCAGAGAAAGACAATTATCATATGATCTCATTGATATGAGGAATTTGAGAAGCAAGACAGAGAATCATAGGGGAAGGGAGGGAAAAATGAAACAAGATGAAACCAGAGAGGGAGATAAATCATAAGAGACTCTTAATCTCAGGAAACAAATTGAGGGTTGCTGGAGGGGAGGGGGGTGGGAGGGATAGGGTGGCGGGTGATGGACATTCCAGAGGGTATGTGCTATGGTGAGTGCTGTGAATTGTGTAAGACTGATGATTCACAGACCTGTACCTCTGAAACAAATAATACATTATATGTTAATCAAAAGAATTGGAGATTTGGACCAAGGAATACAAGAATGCAGGTGACAAAAATAGCTGAATATATTTACTTTCTTTCCAAAATGTCCATTATCATTCTGAACCACAATTTTTAGAAAAGATGAGTTTTATGAGCGTAAAACGGGACAGTGACATTTAAAGATACCTGAAGCCACAAACTCAGTGAACATGGAAAACTTCTCTTAATTCACATAGAGCCTTGCCTGAGATAGCTGGATTCATTTGAGCCACTGCAAGTAGGATTCTGTGCACATCGTGATCTCAGAATTGCTCTATTAAAAGTGTATAACAGCTCCATGACTACTGCTGACAGAGGTTGTCTTTCATTACTAGTTTGTGAGGACCTTTTGACAGGATGTGAGCAGGGTGGCTGTGACACCTCATTGATCCATTTACAGTCTATCCCTGGTTGTTCTGTAACAGCTATGAATTGGTTTCCTTCCCATGCTTTCTAATAATCAGTCTACAGACTTTCTGAGAAACTTTTGGGTCTGATTAAAATCCGAGTGGCAATTTTGAGAATATTGTAAACCACATTGGAAATCTGTGAATTTAAAGACATTAGATAATCAGTTCTTTGCTCATGTACTTAGTAAATAAAGTTAATAGAGGTTACATTTTAGAGAAAATTAATACTGGCCTTGAAATACAGTGCATTGCTCTTTATAAGTAGCGCTGAGTTTTTGAGATGATTCCATGTCTCAAAATGGGAATAGCAGCATGAGTATTATTCATAGGATGTGTTACTTGAAAAAATATTAAGTTAATTTTAAATATTAGCCAGAATAAGTGTAATAATATGCATAGGAGGGTTGATAGAAGTATACTGGTGAGTCTCTAAACAAAAGCCTCAGTTATTAAAGCTGAATATAATGCATAGTTATTTGCTAATTGCTTCATGCAGTCCAAAATTTGTCATCAGATGAATTCTGTTTTTGCTACATTGATTTCAAAGAAAAGTTTGGATTTGGATATTATATACACTAAATTATGAAACATAAAATGGTTTTCATGAGTTTTGACGATTATGAATTTTCCCCATGGTTTGTTAAGATAAATGGGATTACAGAATACAAATTAATATTGAAGAATTTCAATTGTAAATTTTAAGAAGCATTGAGTTTTTTATGTAAGGAATAAAATATTCTTGAAAGGAAGACAGGCAACATTCTTGATTTTTATGTTGGATACATTATTGTCACATAGGCAGAAAACCCACTAATTAGTAACATTATCAAATGTTAGCATTGAGTAGACTTAACTTTCAGAATTGAGACATTTGTTCATATGATCCTGTGTTATAATTTTAAATTAATGTATCTCATATTTCTTATATCCATCAATTATCTTGAATATAGGAAACAAATATGATTTGGCTGATTAGTAATAAGAAATTCAAAGAAATAACAACACCCAAATCTGAATAGTTACTTCATTCCTGTGTATCAATTTAGCTTGTGACTTGTATCATTCTGTTATTGACTGAGGTTCATTTCTCAGTCTCTGCATTTAGTACAAAACTGGTTCATGTCCTACAGGACAATGCAATCATAACTATTGGAGCTGTTTTTTCTACTGAACAGATATCTCCAAGCTAACAGATAACTTCACAATTACAGGGCTCTAACCAAGTAATAAATAGCAAAGTCAGACATAGATAAATACTCAAAAGAACTAATTCATCTACAGGTAGACTTGTAAAATAATGCCTCAGTTTGACATTGCAAGGCTATTCTACAATCTTGATTTTCAAGTCAGAGAATTATTAATACATTGAAACAACATTATTGAACCTCTATTCTCTGTGAGGCATCAAATACTATGTTAGGCAAAGGACTCTTTACTTCCCAAGCATTCACAGAAAAGATGTAATGAGAGCCCCATTAACATACAAATTGCAATATGTATTAGTTTCCTCTTTAAAATTACATTCTAGCAGTTATGGGACAAAATATGAGAAAACTACAAGCATTGCCTCAGTAGCTTAAGAATGAATCACCCAGTAGGAGACCCTCAATCAGATATTTTATAGGAGGAACAGGAATTACCAAAAGTAGAAGAGAGCATGACAGGCTGAAAGAAAATACTGAGTAAAAAGTGGGAGATCTAATGGGATGGGTCTCTTATCGTATACTTCATGCAGTTTAGAATGCCTGAAGATCTTGTGACAGGTATGAGGCAAAAACATACACTATCAATGGATCATTGAGTACTTACAGACTTTCCTGAGAAATTATTTTTTATCCTGTAGGAAATGGGAAGGGAAGCAATTTAAGTAGGACAGTGACAATCCTATTTGTGTTTAATGAAGAAGCCTTGACAGAATTGTGGGTGATTTAGAAAGTAGTGAACAGAGTAGAGTGCTGAGGACCAGCAGCATGTTAGTATCTTAATTTGCACTGGAGATAGTGTAGCCATAGGACAATCTCAGTTGAATTGGAGAGAACTGCAGAAAGGAGACTTATGTCTGAGAAGGAGAGAGAAAAAATACATGGAATGATTCCCAAGAAATTGCAGTGGGCAACTGATGAGTGACAGTGTTGTTAAACAAGATAAGATCCATATTAGGTTCAAGTGAAAATAAGTGATGATTTATGTTTTGGACAAAATGAGTTCAAAATGTCTATGAAGTATCCAAGGGATAATATCCGGTAGGCATTGGATATCTGGCAGTTGGACCTAGGAAACAGGGAAAGAGGTTTGAAATATGCAGATTCTGAAGTCATTAATATACTAGTGATTCTTGTACAGACGATTAGTAATACAATGCTGGTGAGACCAACTTTGGAAACTTGCATCCTTGAAGCTATGATTGCCATTAAGACAATCATCCCACGTGTATAAAAAAAGAGATTGTGGACAAAAATTTAAGAAACTCAGGTGAAAGGATAAAGCACCACTTGGACTCCAGTTGCTCTCTGTGTAGAGCAATTCACTACAACTAGAATGAATTTCCAAATAGCTCATCTTACTCTTTGTGTTATCTAGGTAGTTGACAATCGCTAGGTACTTGATATGTCACAGACACTGTACACTTCATAACATATACTACTTAGTTATAAAATTAAAAGCATGTTGCTAGCCAACATGTAAAATCACATGGGAAGAGGCAACTGTGTAGCTCATGATAGCTTATTTTGTAAATTACTCATATATAGCTCCTGGTTGGGAAAAGTCAAAAGGGCTTCAGAGGCTCAGAAAGAGGTAAATTAGACCAGATTACCTGGCTTGATGCCTGATCCAAAGACCTTATTCTATTCATTTCACTTAATTCTTTTTTAAAAAAAAAAGTCTTAATCTAGGAGTTTAAGCAAAAATTCTTTCCTTTTTCAAACCATTTAATGTTTATTGTATGTGAGATATTGCTTTGTCCATTTACTACTTAATGAGCTAAATATTAGCTCATTCCACTTTCACAAACAAATATGCTGTGGAATAGGTGCCATCATTTTTCCTAATTGACAGAATGGGAAATGGAAACTGTCTTGGAAAAGGAGATGATGCACATGATGATGTAGGTATTATTTTTATATTACCTTGGTTTCCTGCATAAGATATAATAATTGCTCATCTTAGGCTGAGGACAAAGTTCTCCACTAAAATACAAGGATATCTAAGGCATGATTTTTTTTTTTAAATGTTTGAATCCTAAGCACAGTAGACACAACCTATGCTAAAGGTTATTAAGGGTACATGCATATAACAATATCCTGAATAGGGTTCAGGTCAGAGTACAGAAAGTAACCAGAAACACAGCTCAGTTAGGGCCAGAACACATAAGTCAGTTTTGAACAGAATATGGTGAATAGACACATGGGAAAAATGTCAAAATTTATTGTACAGTTACCTTGTGCTAAATAAACATTCTGTTAGAAGAGTAAACTCCTACCTAAGCTTTAGAAGGGAAAATATAACCAGTTATAATTAATGGATAAAAAGACAATGTGTCAAATTGATTACCTAACTTACTCAATGTTAGAGATGTCATCATGGATCCAAAGCTCATTTTCTTTCCACTGTACCTTGCCACAATGCCATTAGAATACATTCTGTTGGCATCATATGTCCATTAAGAGCTACAGTCTACTGATAACAAAGTAGAAAATATGTAATTTGATTTTTCTAATTAAGAAAGTGTTGTTTTAGCAATTACCACTCTCAACTCTGTTTTTTCTGCTTGTGAGATTAAGACATGTATCCACAGTTAACTTAAACCATCACCACTGGAGGATGATTGTGATTTTAGATGGATGGGTAGATATCCTTAACAGATCCACAGGAAGGAAAAATAGCTTCTTATCCATAATAAATGTGTGTACACACACTTATTATATACATACAGATTTAAAGTGTACGTGTATACACACACATATGCATGCACATCTATCAAGATGGAGAGAGAGAGAGAGGTGGAGGCAGAAACTTGCCTTGGCTTCCACTGAAAGGAAATGTGTGCCTGTTTGTAATTTAGCAATAGTACAGAAGAATAATTCATCATATGACTACTGAGAACATATTGCTAAAGTCAGTTAACCCTGAGGTGATTTTTAAAAATTATTTATTTGAAAGCAAAGATGAGCAGGAAGGAGAGAGAGAGAGAGAGAGAGAGAGAGAGAGAGAGAATCTGAAGCAGATTCTCTGAGCACAGAGCCTGGCATAGGACTTGATCTCAGGACCCAAGATCATGACCTGAGCTGAAACCAAGAGTAGGATGCTTAACTGACTGAGCCACCCAGGTACCACAATGAGGTGATTTTCGAAGAGAGTGCAGACCATGTAAGTTAATACTGCTGTGCAAAGCTTCAATTTATGGATTAAACTTATTTTCAAGTTAAAAAGCATCTGCTCCAATGATCTGCATATCAAAACTCAGCATATAAAACAAATACCATTTCAGTGGTTGGGAGAGTAACATCAATTTTGACCTCCTTACCTGTACCATAGTGTTCTGAGTTGTGTCAATGACTCAGGATTGAATAAAAGCAAGCTTCCTACATATTCAAAGCCAGCTATAATATAAGACGATGGCGCTATAAGTTACAGTTCCTCAGCAGTACTTTTTCATTAGGTTTGCATCCTGTCACCACCAACATATCAGTCAGATTAGGGAAAGCAGTCTCTTTTGTAGCTTCAATTCATGAAACTTACTTATTTATAAATGAGACTCATTACATTGAATTCTTCCTATGTCTTCATTAATAAACACATCACAACATGACACGCAACATACTCTGAGACGCATAATAGAAGGCTTTAACAGATGAACAGCAAAAAAACTTGACCTGCTGATTAACTATAAAGAAAGATCATTGAGGACCAATCAATTTCCTTATTTAACTCATTTGAAGGGTAAGAATAATCCTTAAGAAAATCTTTGGGGCAGAATTCTAAGAAAAGGACTCACTAGGTGACCTGGTAGATATTTTGTCTCTAACTCCTTAGATTTTATAACAAATGTATAATTTGTCTGGTAGATATTTTGTCTCTAACTCCTTAGATTTTATAACAAATGTATAATTAAAATTATGTATATTTACATAATGTACAGTATAATTCAAATTATGTATAATTATAATTACATGTGTGTAATTACAATTATGTATAATTACCTAATTAAAATAACACTCATTTCTGAGACACACATCAATGCCACTATTTCAAATACTATTTTCTTTCATGGATAAAGGAAAATATATCTTAAAATTTTTAGATCATTTTCTGTTCATAGTAGTTGTTGAGTCAAGCAATAGGAAGTAAAAGTTTAGGGGACTGGGGGGTGGGTTGCGATTAAAATGGAATATATTCCTTAATATATCCTAATTTAAATATTCTCCATATCATTATGGTATATCTATAAAATGTTAAAGGACAAGTGCTTATAATACATACATTTTTTTCAAATTCATAAACAGTATTATTACTTTGTTTCCCACTTCCTATGTCTGACTTCCCTACTTCTACATACCTGATTCTAATTATTGTCATGTTTTATGGCTCAAGTCTATCTGGAGGTTCGAAAGAAAAGGAAAAAGAAAGTTAATAAATGCTGCCTTTCATGATCTTGGGCAAAAATAGGTGGCCTTGTTGCATACACTTTTGCTGCTCAGACCTACACAGCCTTACACACCCATATTATTCTTGTATGTGTGAATCTTTAAACATCTGTATGTGACTATGCAATCTTAGAAAATAAGAATGCTAAAAGCTGCCACTCTGGTCTTGGAAATATTGTTACCCCTCAAAAATTTGTTCCTATGTGCGATAAAAATATTTGTAAGGGTCATTATAATTGAATTGTTCTTAATACACCCAAATGGAAAACAGTTTCAAAGGTCCATGTAGAGTAGAATATATAAATGAATGATTCATAAATGAAGTGCTATTATGCATGGATAATTAGTAACAATTACAATGTGGTGTAATTCCAAGACAAATGTTGAGTGGAAGAAGCCAAAAATAGAATACATGATCTGTGACTCCATTTTCATAATATTCAAACAGGTAAAAATATTTAAGGTGTAATCAGGATGGTTGTTACTTTTGGGGACAAAGAATTAAATGATATCATGGGATGAGTTGGTTTTGTGGAGTATTGATTACATGGCATTATTTTCAGAGGTATGTCTACTTTGTGATACTTCTCTGAGCAGTACAATATGATATGAGTTTTTTATGAGGTGAATTATACTTCAAAAAAAGCTAAAAATGCAATAAATAAATAAATAAATGTGACATCATAAAAATCAAGAGTCAATATTAGATCTTCCATGGTCAACTGGTCATATACAGAAAGAAAGATCAAATTCTTATTTTGTTTCTAAAAGACAAAACATAAACTTGAGAAAAATTTGATTCATGTTTTATGTACTTTATTAGTCTTGATGTGGTATACTCTAAATGTTATAATTAAAATATTTAAATACATCTTTTACTACCAAGATCAAGTATCAGGAGATTAAAAAGAAAATAATTTTAAAATATTTTAGTAATCTCCTATAAAAAAGAAAGACGTAAAGTATAACTTGTATCCTAAGATTTTTAAATACTTGTGCTTTCTTATTCTTTTCTCTTTTACTATAATGTAATCTCATTGAAAGATTCATTTTCTTATTTATTAAGGGAACTCCACTTTTTAAAAACTATTAAATAGCAATGATGGAATTTAACTGGGATTGGTTCTCAGATTTAACATGAAGGTGAGAATTCAGGTGTCAATATACTTTCTGCGAGTGCAGTGGGTTTCCAGGGTGTGCCATATTTCATGAAGGCTATTCTTCCTTCCTTTCATTGCAACTGCGGAGATAGAGGGAGGAAGTGGGGTTTGAAACCCAGCTCAGCATTATATCCCTCAGAGGGTTACCTTCTGCTAAGTTGAAAAGATAGCCTACAGCTCAGCTTTGTTCATCTATCCCTTTGGTCAGGCAGAGTAAAGCCCAGCAGTAGTTTCATCATTTTTGTGGTGAGCTATATCCACCTCTCTCTTCCTGCAATGATTATTTTGATTTTTCTCAACACATTGCCAATCTTCTCACTCTGAACTGATCACTGGTAGCATGCAGGCTCTCATATTGGAAATACACCATCCCATGGCCCCATCTAAAATTCTACCTGAATGGGTAGCTGTCTTTTCTCTTAAAACAAAGGAAAAGTCTCTCCACGCTGAAAAATCAACATTTTCATGCATTTCAAATCTAATTCCATTGTCTTTTTTCATGGAGCTCATTCTGGTTAACTTCTCTTTGGCCGTGTCTTCAGCTTTTGTCTGGATTATTACTTATTATGTTCAAATGTACCTTAGAAACATCTTTAGGGGAATCTGGCTGGCTCAGTAGTTTAAGCATCCAATTCTTTTTCAGCTAAGGTCAGGGTTGCAGGGGCATGGGATTGAGCCCCTCATCAGTCATCATGTTCAGCCTTGGAGTCTGCTTGCCCCTTTCCCTCTACTCAGCCCCCCTCAAATAAATAAAATATTTTAAAAAATAGACATATTTGTATATCAGCAGACAAAAATCTTTCCCTGACCCATATTTCTCTTTCGTTATGTAGTCAAATTTCTTTCTCTTTTAATTGTATAGTAAAGTTTCTTAAAATCTGTATTACAATTTCTTGCAATGTGGTTCACCCTCAAAATCTTCACTCAAGGATATTTTACTAAGTCCGTAATGACTCCCATGTTGTCCGAACTAAAAGACATTTTTTTTTTTAATTCCACAGCATATTAGAGACTTATATTCTAGGTCATGTGAGAAATCCCTGTTTTCTCTTGGCTTCCATAGCATCAAGACCAGCCACGTAATTTATGGAGCCCAGCAAAAAGTGAAAATGTGCAGTTCCTTGTTCATAAATTATTAAAAATTTCAAAATGGTGACAACAAAGCCTTAATTAGACCAAATACAAGGCCCTATGTGATTGCAAATCACATGTCCATGAAACCAGCCTTAGGTGGCATTAAATCCTGAATTTTCTCATTTCACTGGACACATATCATTCTAACTTACTAAACCTTTCTCTGGTGATTTTTAAATTGCTAAGCTAATTAATGTCTAGAATCTAGGTGTCCACTTCATAGTAACCTATTTCTTGCATTTCATATAACAATTGCAAGCTAATAATTGCAAAGTTTATAATACTCACCTGCACTTTATTTTAGGACTACATATTTTACACTCTATTTGATCGTTTACTTTCTCACTAAATAATTTTTAAAAATAACAAACAATATGACCTAATCTTACTCCAGCCATTCTATTATTAGTAAGTGAAAGCTCCATTCAATCAATTGCCTAAGGCAGAAATTTGTGCATGAATCTTAATACCTCCTTTTGAGTTTGAATTTTTAAAGAAGGTATCAGGTAAGAGAAATGACCTATGATTATCTCTGTCTTCACTCTGGTAAGAATGCATTCTGGTAAGAATGCATTTGAAGCAAATTTGAGGTGAAAATACATTCTGAAGATGTTTCCTTTGGAAATATTAACAGTTCAGCTATATACAAACCTAACATATGAAACAACTTCCAAATTATTGGACATTTACTTCTTTTCCAGAGGCCTCCCCAAATAGCATGTGTTTTCTGTCTGTGTGATGATACCCTGTCTTTTTCTTCTCTTGGTTGTGAAAGGTCTGCTTGAAAAGATCCTTAATATCACAGGTAATTTTTCTTGGGACTATCTCAGCCTCCAAAATATTCTCCACACCTGAGCTTAACATTATTTTTTGCTATGATCTTAGTACTTATGGACGACAATCATGAAACATCAATAAATATCTTATAATATGTGTATGTTCACACATGTGTTCTACTCAATACAACAAGTTCCTGTTTTACTTGGTTATTTCACAACCATGTTAACTATATCAGGCAATATTTCCACATACTTTCTAATTTGGAGATTTAGTCACTGCATTTTTGCTTAAGGATATAGGGGGAACATTCACAATTTAAAGGTACCCCTAGTTAGTCCTGGGATCGAGTCCCACATCGGGCTGCCTGCTTCCCTCTCTCTCTCTGCCTGCCTCTCCATCTACTTGTGATTTCTCTCTGTCAAATAAATAAATAAAATCTTTAAAAAAAAAAAGAATTAAAGGTACCCCTAGTTATCTTTTAATAGCCTTAAGCATATACTTCTAGTATCAAACCTATCAAATCATTAGATCAGAATAATTATTTTTTTTCTTTTTCTTTTACCTACATCCTGCTGAAATCTGTCTCTAACATAAACTGTGCAGTGTCATCTTAACTAATGTGCTACTTTTACGATGTTCCACATAACTGCCATTCTTCATGGACATTCTCTATAAGGAGAGCATTATTTTGACTATGTAAATTTGGTCATGTTTCTTTTTGACAAAACCTTTATAGATGGCTTTTGACTGACTTTGGAAAAAAATGCGGACTTCAGCTCAAATCTCATTTTGACAGAGTTCTATTCTAAATTACCGTACCCTCCCTCATTCACTGTCATAGCATTGCTTTTGTTTCAAATTACTGTACATTTTAAAATGAATATGGCATCTTACTTAAATGTATAACTTTTTTCAATCACTTTATCTTCTATGTTGAAATATCTGACCCATAGTAGATCCTCCATAAACTACAGAATAAACAAATTAGTGAACAAAGCATATAACAAAACTTAGCATTAATAACTTTTCAGATGGAAGTAAAGCACAGTATTTCTTGTTATGGACGTACCCTAAAGCAACCTTAAATGAATCACACCTTTGTATAATCTCCTTCTTTGATTGGGATCTGTGATTTGCTTCTAACCAATAAAATATGACAAGAGTGATGATGGAATACTGCTATGTTTATCAGGTTACATTACGTGAAAAAATGGGATGAAACACCCAAGATCACGATTCATGATATTAGGCTCTTTCCTAGAAGAGTGAAGAAAAACACTATTCATCTGTGGCTCAAGAAGAAAATCAAATAGCTGTGTTTTGAACAGTCTGTGGAGAGGGTCAAGGGGGAGGTCACTGCACTAGAACCATTGGACCCACAGGTGACCTACATCTGACAGAAGCTGAACTCCGAGTCATTGAGTGAAAGACCATGAATTCTGCCAACAGCTGGAATGAGCTTTAAAGTGGATTCTTCTCCAGAGCTTCTCAATAACCCAGTCCAGTCAGACCTTGATTGCAACCTTGAAATGCTCTGAGCAGAGGAACCAGCTTAGATCTCTACGGATTCCTGATCAAGAAAATTATGATACAATTAATGTGGCTTGACCTAAATCACTATACTATTTGTTACATAGAGATAGGAATGGAGCCTATTCATGTGTAAGAAAAAAAATGTTTTCTCATTTAGTAGAAATTGCTAATACTTATTGACTGTGATAGCCAATTTTATGTATCAACTACACTGGGCCATTGAGTGCCTAGATATTTGACCAGATATTATCCTGAGTATTTCTGTACAGAGTACAGAGTATTTCTCTGGTGAGATTAATATTTACATTGGTAAAGTGAATAAAGCAGATTGTCCTCTTTATTGTAGATAGGCCTCCTCCAATGGATTGAAGATCTAAAAAGAATAAAATAGCTGACCTTCCTATGATTTAGAAGGCTTCTGGAATTGACTCTCTAATCTGAATGGATTTGAAGATGCTGATGGTTCTATGTCTAGTAAAAAAGAGAACTGATGGTTTCTGGTTGTGATCTGGCAGTAGAGTTTGGCAAAATATCACCATTGGTTATTTTTTAATTTTTTAATTTTTTTTGAAGAGTACTTAACTTCTTTTTCCTTGTTTAAGGAAAGACCTTATATATTTATTTATTTATTAACATATAATGTATTATTTGTTTCAGGGGTACAGGTCTGTGATTCATCAGTCTTAACACAATTCATAGCGCTCACCATAGCACATACTCTCTCCAATATCCATCACCCAACCATCCCATGCCTCCCATCTCCCTCCACTCTAAAGGACTTATTAAAAAGCAAAGGGCTAAGTGACTGTGTATGACAAATATTTTTTTACGATCTTACAAGTGTAATGAGATTGTCTGATTGCTCCTAATACCACTGAATAAAGTGGTAAAAGAAAAGGATGAGTTCAGGAATTCCAGTTCCTAGTTCAAGTTCCGTATAAAAGATCTGAAGCCTTCTGTGTGTGACCTGAAGGAGACCCTTATCTCCTGTAGCAGCTTGGCTGAGGTTGCTGAGAGTCTAACTCATAATCTCATTCTGCAGCTGGCTGATACACAATGCAAGTTGAACTCCCAGCTTCTCAAGGTGTCTACTGATACCTGATTAGTAAGGAAGGGATCCTGAAAACTGGAATGCATACATGTGGGAAGATTTTTTTGAAGCCCAGGACACTGAGCCCTCAAATGAGTCTTCTTTGATAGTAGAAGCAGCTTCCTTAGCCGTAGTAGAAGTGGCCTTTCTATCACTTTTATTGACTAAGGGATTAACCTTTATTGACTAAGGACACTACAGTGGCACTCTTTGAGTTAATTGCCTTGCAAGACAATGCCGATTCTTTTAAGACCCACCCGACCACCCCTCTTTGCTTCTAGACCTTTAATGAGACTCATATTCTAGCTGACTTATAATAGTAAGCATGATTCACGAGGAAGTGCTCACTCCAAAAGCACTATTAGAGTTTTCTAATTTATCCAGAAAGAATCTAGGAACATGTGTGGAAATGGCTTTTAAGGACATGGAATAATGATGGAAGGAACACAAAATGGAGGGAGAATGACTTTATTGATGGACTCGCTTAGCACAGAGTCTGTGTTAGTGTTGCCTTTCAAGAAGTTAGAGAGGACTCAAATCATTTAGTTGGTTGTTTGAAACACATAGTAAAAGGCTTCCTATGATTAGTTGGAGATGCCAGACCTGCCTTGATTTAATGTGTAGGAAAAGATTCATAGCTTAGGGAGATGAAAATTTTAGAGTGGATTCATCATTAAGATGTCCTCATGCACACTTGGAATCCCAAAGAGTTACCTTTCACGAAACTGTGAGAAGTAACTTTGTGAGGGGAGCCCCATTATCTTTGAAGAGTTCATCAAATCTCTCTTTGTAGTCCAGGTCTTACTCTGGGAACTAGAGTGACTGAATCAGGAAAATGGAATGCAGTGTGAATAATTGCATCTCAAGGTAGCAGGGGGCAAATGACAGCATTCGACCATTAAAGACAAGGTGGGCATAGTTACTGTAATGGATGGCAGAGTCAGAGAGTAGAATTGTCTGACTTACACAGACCTATTAACTAGCTGGTCATGATGTCCCTGGAAGAGAAGAAGACGACTAATGAATTCTTTCTTGATCTGTGTAAGCAGAAAAGCTCTAGGTCAAATTAGCAAAAGTCTAATAACTCTGAATCATAAAAACAGAGTCATGATTCCTCAATTCCCAGATTAGAGCCAGTATACATAACTGGGACCCCTTGAGGAAGACCCTGGTAAGCTGATAAAATTTTATATATGCTCCTAACCTTCCTCAAAGGGACCTATGACTTCTCAACTAGATAACTGCAGTAGAGAAAGAGACACAGAACTTTTGAATACTATTAAATGCAGGTTCCAAACTGATGGTAATTCGAGGAGACTGAAAATATCACTCTGGTCCAGCCAGAGTGGAGGCTGTGGAGGTCAGGTCTGTCTCATAGTGGGCGTACTGAATCCCTGAACTCTTTTGTTATTTCCCCATTTCTGGAATGCATATTTGGAATAGACATGCTTGCTAGTTGGCAGAATCTGTACATAGGCTTCCTGATCTGTAGAGGGAGGACTATTACCATTGAAAAGGTCAAGTGGAAGCCACCAGCACTGTCTCTACCTAGGGAAATAGTAAATTTTCAGTACTGGAAGGATTACCAACATTCGCACCACCATCATGGATTTGAAGGATGTACGGGTGGTGATTCTCACCACATACACATTCAGTTAACCTATTTGGCCCATATAAAAGATAGATGGATCTTGGAAAGTTAGAGTGGATTATCTTTGGCTCCACCAGATGGTGACTTCGGTTGTAGCTGCTACAGCAGTGTGGTTTCATTGAGCAAATGAATTCATCTGGTATCTTGATCAGACATAAATAATAAGAGTGGCTTTAGCTTAGTGGGCACAACTTTGCACACCATGCCACGACTGTAGTTAGATTTCAGGATCGCATACTAAGACAAATGTTTTTATTTTGTTTTAATGTTTTGCTTTTTGCCTGAACTAGGGCAAAGAGGAACCATTCTTTTATTTTAGAAAAAGCCTTTGCTGAGACTTTGAGTTTTTAAGTATCCCTTTGTGCTTATGATAGACTACCAACTTGCAAAAACATATGGGTAGCTATCTCTACCCCTTAACTTGAGGTAAATAGTCTTTGCAGAAGATTTAAATATATTAATGCATGCATATAGCTTTTGTATGTATTTCATATAGGTTATAGATTACAAATGCTGCACTATCTATAGTATTCAGTTTTGCTGATTTTGCCCTTAGACCCAGAATATGTCCTGACTTTACTGTTTATGCAATGCTCTATTTAAAGAAATACTTCACTCTGAGATTTTTTAATCATCTTTTTTTTATCACCACTTCCATAAAATGACTGATTAAAATTAGTCATTGCTATAAGTAGCATTAGTGTCTGGAATACTCCAGTGTACTTCAAAATAAAAGTTGAGAATAATTACCAAACTCACATTGCTGGTTTCTTATTGATTATTCATAGGACATGGAAGAAAAATAATAGCCAAAAGCCCTTAGTATTTCAATCCATGTATGCATATCTAAAATCTGTCTCCTCCAAAGCAATAATAACATGATATGCTTCTGCACTTGAATGGAATAAATTTATTAATAAATGAGCATTTTTTGCTTTAATATATTTAAATTGATTTATCTTAAACAGTTATCCATGTTCATTTTTTCCTACTCTTACACAATCAACAAGAAAATATCAATAGAAAATTGCCAGTATGTTGAAGAGAATATTTATTCATTCACTTGAATATGACCATAATCTTACTTGCTATATGAATGTTGTTTCATTTAAAAAATTTTTTTTTCTACTGTTTCATTACTTAAGCAATTCAGATTCATATCATACCACAGTTATTTCAAATAAATATGAGGCTTCAAATCACCTACCAACTTTTTTGATAATATCCAACTTTTTTTTGTCTAACTCAGATATCTTTCACAAAATAACCATTGGAAAATTAAAATATGGATAGTTGATCTTAAGTGGTACAAATAGCATATTGAAAATAAATTTTCTGACAGTGAAAATTATTTTGGTTGCAATTAATAAATAGGAATCAATTCCATTCTGGAATGACATAAAAATAGTGTTGTTTATGGCAGAGGAATTAATCAAATGCCTTATCCTTCCTGCTTCCAAAGTGGGACTCTATAAACATTAAGAAAGATGCATTATGTTCATTGGCAAACAAAATAAGTGTCCTTGAAATTCTATATCCTTCACTGTAATTCAACTCACTTAACATACTGCTAACATATCAGATAACTAAATGGAAACATAAGTACCAAATGTTTAAAGCAACTTTGCGTAATAGATTATGTATAAAACACCCGGTTCATGAAGTAGAACATAAATAGGTACTTCAAGGAGAAGAAGGAGAATTATGTGAAACATAAGGTGCTATCTGCCAAGTAATCTGCATTTTGTAGTCAGTTGTCAAATATGATTAATTGTGAGTTCAGGGGACAGCCAGAACACAGTGGCCTTCGTTAGATCCAGAAATTTCCTATGCCCTTCAGTATTAGCTAGGATGAACCTGCTTAGCTATTTGATTTTCATGCATTGCATATAGATTAGAAACCTCATACACAGAGACACAATGAGTTTAGTTATATTTCCCATGGGAAAGAAAAAAAAACAGGACAGGAGTAGGGGTTTAGAAAGAGCCATTCACATTTCCAGTGATCTCAGAATTATTTTCCAAGAGAATTCTAAATTGATTTAATACTTTGAAAGAATATGCACCATGAAGCACTTTTTCTGCACAAAGAGTGCAGAAAAGCAAGCTGCAGTGAGACAGCAGGCAAGGGCTAAAATAACTAGAAAACTTGCGTTGGAGGAAAACCTTAGTACTAAAGCTTAAGTGTGCCCTTGGTAAGAAGACTATTTTTTTAGTTCCATTGTAGGTCAATGTGTATTCCTGGGTATGCCCTAAGATTTGAGGTGTAATTCATGAGCATCTGCTTTAATGTTCTCCTATGGTATTAGAAAATTACCATTCTTTCACTTATTAAAATATATTCATAATATCTGTGAATCATTTCTGGGCAGTCTGGGTATGTGTGTAATTGGAAAAGGGGAGAGAAGATGTTTCAAAGGCATAGATGGAAACAGTGTTGCTGATGAGAACTTGGGCTTTGTATTCCAGCTGTCCTATTTGCTATCTGTGTGACTTGGGACAAATTACTTAAATGTTTGAATGTCTCTTCGGAAAAAACAAAATAAAACAAAACAAAACACTAAAACCAACCTGTAAGATGGACAGTATACAAATCACAGATTGCTTTAGCAACATAAAAATAGATTCTATATGGTGGCTAGCATAGTTCTAGATCTAAGCTCACAGTGTGTGTTATCCATTACAATTGTAAACTATTATTGTTATTTTAGTTCTTTCATATGATTTAGAAAATGTTCATTTTCTTAGATTCTCAATAGCTTTTTTTTTTTTTCTCTTTATAATAAAAATAATGAAACAGATTCAAGAACAAGGCCAGAACATGTGTTTGGTTGCTGCATGCACAGGCCGGAGTTGTTTACTAACAACTCCTCAAGCAGCACACGCTGTGCATTGTCAGTGGGACAAAATGCCAAAGGGGAGATGCACCAGGTCTCTCTCCACTGTTCCCTACAGACCTTCAGTCCCCGCCATCCATTCCAACCAGGATCTCCTGCCCCGTTGCTTTCAGTTGGAGTCATGGCACGGGGAGGCCTGGTAGGACACTAAGTACAGAGAGAAAACGGCATTGGTGGCATGTTTGTTCCCCTGGCTCCCAACTTGCAAGGTCACCTTTATGTGGCTTGATCCCTCAAGCAAAGGTCACTGTGTTTTTCAAGGGGTCTGACAGTATGAAATCAGAGTCTGTGGGCTTTAGTCATTTATCTCTTCCCTCATCCCTCCTTAATTCTTGAAGTTTTCCTGCACTTACCTTATGTAGAATCCTTCATTATTTTCCCTATTGCTGCTATAACGAGTTACTGCAAACTTAGTTGTTTAAATAATGCAAATTTATTACCTTATAGTTCTAGAAGACAGAAGTTTGAAAGTCTAGATATAAGTGGAGCCTCTGTCCTACTGGATATTCTAGGAGAGGTTCTTTACCTTTTCTCCTTCTAGAGGCCATGGGCATTCCTTGGCCGATGGCCCGGGATTACTCGGACACTTGCTTCTGTCATTGTATCTCTTCTCTGACTCTCTCACCTTCCTCCTTCTCTTACAAAAACCTGTGTGATTATATTTAACCTGTCTAGGTGATCCAGAATAATTTTCCCAACTCCTAATTCTTGACATAATCACATCAACAAAGTCTCCTTTGCTGTGTAATCTAACGTATTCACCGGTTCTAAGGATTAGGACATGGACGTTGGGTGAGGGCAGTATTATTCTTCCTATCATAATTTCCTTTGTAAAGAAGTTCCCAAATTTTTTGGTATTGTGTGTGACTTATCTCTTTGGTGGGACCCTCAATGATATCAGCAGACCAATTTCTCTACCATTACCCCCCTTTTCATTATTCTGCATAAGTAGAACTTGAGAGGCACTACCAGAGCTTACTCCATACTTGTTCCTGCCATCACTGACAGGGCTTAAGCTTATAATACTTTATTTTTATTGTAATATCCCCCCATTATCAGGACTTTTCCCCCTCCTGTTATACTGCATGTATCTGTAAGTATAATATCCCCAAAGTGAAGCTTTTTGCTAAAGATAAACCTAAATTCCAGTATCATTGGATTGATACTTAAACCAACTCATTTTTAAGTAACTATTCCTACACTACATATTTGTACTAGAGTCTACTTGCCAATACCTTATGATTTAAATATTATTGCAAACAACAAATTATAATGCCTTTCATCATATTATAAGATAGGTGTTTTATCCTATACACTTTGCAATTTGATCGCTTTCCAAAGTAGTCATTGACAAAATAGCACATGGGAAAAGCAGCTTATCCTTTAGGCCAATGCTGCAATCAAAAGAACACTTTTAACAAGGGAAGAGTTAGTTTGAACTGCAATGCTCTGTCTGGGGGGAATTCTAGTATTGCTTGTGAAGGATATTCAGGGAGACAGTTATAAAAACACAACAGGTTGACTGAAATTTGTAAATTAATTTAGCAGTTGCTGTAACAAAGCTACAGGCATGAGCTAGCTAATAAAATGTGTCAATCATGTAGCCTTTAAATAAACGTGCAAGAGAGCAGTTATTGTAGACTTTAATGGTGTTACAGTATTTAATCTTTTCTTCTGGGCATGACCTTGTATAATAAATCCCAGTTGTTTTCTGGGAAAGGAGACCTTATTGCAACTGAACAACTGTCATAGTTCCAGTACTTTTCTTTCTCTTGTACTTTTATGTTAAATGTTTTCTGGATTTTTAAATTAAGTTAATATGATAATAAAACCATTAGAGTCTTGCAGAAAGAAGGAAGTACACATGTTTAGACAGAAAATATGAATGAAGCCTTAAATTTTCTACAAGCAATATTAAATATATTAAATATGCTTTCCTCTGGATATATAGACAAGAATTAGATATCCATTTAGGGTTATGGGAAAACATAAATTAAAAAAGGACTGAATTCCCCAGAATATTGAGTTACTAATTTAACAAAACAAATGTAAATATTTTCTTTGCTTCCATTTCAATAAAACCTATAGATGTGAAAAGTTATGGCCTGAGATTTTCTTTCAATCTAAACTAAGCTTTCATATTTTCTACAGTAAATATTATAATTACAACACAGAAAAAAGTGGCTGCCACCTGCAAATCATTATGCTTTAAAATAGAAGCCTATCACGATAAAAATAAACTATTCTAAATAGTTTTAAGTATACCGAATACTCATTCACACATAAACAGATAATCATGTATGTATATATGCAAGAAACACACACTTAAGGAGCAGTGTTAGAATGTTTTTACTAGTAAAGGGAAATAAGAGTGTTACAGAGACAGTTTTTATATCAGAAGATATATCCTTCAGAAACAGTTTTATTTTTCAAATAAATCTCAGAATTTCAGGGTTTGAAAACTAAATGCCTTTAATGCCTTTTTTAAGTAAAGATATTTAATCCAATTACATACCGAGTGCCTGGCTTGTCTCTATCATATTCACATAAGAAGTCAGTCTGTTGAGGCGCCTGGGTGGCTCAGTTCTTAGGCATCTGACTTTGGCTTAGGTCATGATCCTAGGGTCCTAGGTTTGAGCCCTACATTGGGCTCCCTGCTCGGTGGGAAGCCTGCTTCTCCCTCTCCCACTCCTCCTGCTTGTGTTTCCTCTCTCTCTGTGTGTCTCTCTGTCAAATAAATAAAATCTTAATTTTTTTTTCCCCTGGTCCAGTGCACTCCGGAGCCACATATTCTATCTTTATACAGGTTTAGGTGTTGGGCAACTTTCTCTTGAAATATGCCGCCTCCTCTACCTTCATTATATTATTATCTGATCACAAGTGCTGTTGAATGCTTGTTCTTATTATAGACAGTAAGCTAAAGACAGGTGGTATATATCCTAAGTTGTAGAGCTTGAACATGAGACTGCTGTTTTCTGCTGTATTATCCCCCATGTGCCATTTTAGTAGCTGTGATTAAAAAATGCAATTAGTGGGGCCCCTGGGTGGTCAGTGGGTTAAGTCTCTGATCTCAGGATTCTGGGATCGAGACCCTCATCGGGCTCTCTGCTCAGCAAGGAGCCTGCTTCCCCCTCTCTCTTAGCAGACCTCTGTCTACTTGTGACCTCTCGCTCTTTGTTAAATAAATAAATAATGTCTTTAAAAAAAAAGGGAAGAAAAGTCTACTAGACATACATTTCTCTGGTCTGCTGAATTAGAATCTATGCATATACACATGTATACATATATATTTGTGTGTATGTATTTTTCATATATGCATATATAGCATGCACATATATTTTATGTATATATATCTCATCACTAATGCTTATTTTTTATTGATTTTTATTTAGTTCTAAGGATGTAGATGTAGGAAGAGAATATGTAAATGATAATCAGCAGAGGAAGGAGTTTTTATCACCTAATGTCTAATGGTCTTAAAACTCTCATTAATGTTGCCTGTTTGTACTACTTTTATTTTTTTTTTAAGATTTTATTTATTTTTCAGAGAAGAGAGAAGGAAAAAGCCTGAGCACAAGCAAGGGAGCAGCAAACAGAGGCAGAGCAAGAAGCAAGCGCTCTACTGGGCAAGGTGCTTGATGTGGAACTTGAACCCAGGACCCCGAGATCATGGCCTGAGCTGAAGGCAGATGCTTAACAGGCTGAGCCACCCAGGTGTCCCTGTGCTGTGTTTTTAATTCACATTTATAAATGCAGTTGTGTAAAACAAAGACTACCAACTTAAGATATCATTCAACTTTAACAAAAAACTTGCAGTCACATATACTTTCTATTTTTTTTAAAAGATTTTATTTATTTATTTGACAGAGAGAGAGATCACAAGTAGGCAGAGAGGCAGGCAGAGAGGGGGTGAGGGGGAACAAGCTCCCTAATGAACAGAGAGCCTAATGCGGGGCTCAACCCCAGAATCCTGCGATCATGAACTGAACTGAGGGTAGAGGCTTTACCCACTGAGCCACCCAGGTGCCCCACCCCTCTTATTTTCTTATTTGCCTGCTGAGGTTCACTGAATTCCCACCACACTCAAGAAAGGCATGAAATATAAACTGTGACCAACAAACTTGACCTTCTGTTTTTGCCCCCATAGAGAGTAGTGTAGTATTGTAGTTTAACTTTTGCCCTTTATCTTTTTTTGTTGTTGTTGTTTCAAGTTTTTATTTAATGTCTAGTTAATTAACATTTAGTCTAATATTAGTTTCAGGAGTAGAATTTCATGATTCACCACTTACATACAACACCCAGCACTCATTACAAGTGCCTTCCTTACTGTCCATCACCCATTTAACCCATCTCCCCCACGGCCCGCCTCCCTTCCAGCAATCCTCAGCTTGTCCTCCATAGTTAAGAATTTGTTTTATGTTCTGCCTCTCTTTTCCCCCACCATGTTCACATGTTTCATTTCTTAAGTTACACATATGAGTGAAACCATATGGTATTTGTCTTTTTTTCTTTCTTTTTTTTTTTAAAGACTTTATTTATTTATTTGACAGACAGAGATCACAAGCAGGCAGAGAGGCAGGCAGAGAGAGAGAGGAGGAAGCAGTCTGCCTGCTGAGCAGAAAGCCCAATGTGGGGCTCGATCCCAGGACCGTGGGACCATGACCTGAGCCGAAGGCAGAGGCTTTAACCCGCTGAGCCACACAGGCAACCCAGTATTTATCTTTCTTTGGCTCATTTTGTTTAGCATAATATACTGTAGGTCCATCCACATTGTTGCAATTGGCAAGATTTCATTCTTTTTCATGGCTGAGTAATATTCTTGTGTGTGTGCGTGTGTGCATGTGCGCACGGGCGTGTGTGAGTGTGTTTATACCACTTCTTTATTGATCCATCAGTTGGTGGACATTTGGGCTTTTTCCATTAATTTCAATATTGTTCATATGGTGCTATGAACAACAGAGTGCATGTAACCCTTTGGATCAGTATTTTGTGTCTGTGGGTAAATACCTAGTAGTATAATTGCTGGATTGCAGTATAGTTCTATTTTTAACTTTGTGAGGAATATCCGTGCTGTTTTCCAGAGTGGCTGCACCACTTTGCATTCCCACCAACAGTGTAAGAGGGGCTCCTCTTTCTCTGCATCCTTGCCAACATCTGTTGTTTCCTGTGTTGTTAATTTAAGCCATTCCGACAGGTATGAGGTGGTATCTCATTGTAATTTTGATTTGTATTTCCCTGAAGATGAGTGATATTGAGCATCTTTTCATGTGTCTGTTAGTCAACTGTATGTCTTGTTTGGAAAAATGTCTATGCATGTCTTCTGCCTATTTTTTAACTGGATTATTTGTTTTTTAGATGTTGAGTTTAGTAGGTTCTTTGTAGATTTTTAAGATTAACCCTTTATCAGATATTTTATTTGCAGATATCTTCTCCCATTCCTAAGGCTTCCTTTTAGTTTTATTGATTGTTTCCTTTGCTGTGGAGAAGCTGTTCATCTTAATGAAGTCCCAGTAGTTCATCTTTGCTTTTGTTTCCCTTGCCTCTGGAGAAGTGTCTAGTAAGAAGTTGCTATGGCTGATGTCAAAAAGGTTACTGCCTTTGTTCTTCTCGAGGATTTTGATGGTTTCCTATCTCACATTTAGGTCTTTCATCCATTTTAAATTTATTTTTGTATGTGGTGTAAGAGAGTGGTCCAGTTTCATTCTTCTGCATGTTGCTGTCCCGTTTTCCCAACACCATTTGTTGAAGGGATGGTCTTTTTCCTATTGAATGTTCTTTCCTGCTTTGTTAAAGATTAGATGACCATATAATTGTGCATCTAGTTCTGGGCTTTCTATTCTGTTCCCTTGATCTATGTGTCTATTTTTATGCCAGTACCGTACTGTCTTGATCCCTTCAACTTTATAATATACCTTGGAAGTCCAGAATTGTGATGTCTCCAGCTTTGCTTTTCTTTTTCAAGATCACTTTGGCTATTCAGGGGCTTTTGTGTTTCCATACAAGTTTTTAGATTATTTGTTCTAGCTCTGTGAAGAATGCTGGTGGTATTTTGGTAGGGATTGAGTTAAATACATAGATAGCTTTCAGTAGTATAGACATATTAACAATATTTGTTCTTCAAATCCATGAGCATGGGATGTTTTTCCATTTTTGCATGTTATCTTCAGTTTTTTCATAGTGCTCTATAGTTTTCAGAGAACAGGTCTTTTATCTTTTTGTTTAGGTTTATTCCTAGGTATCAGATGGTTTTTGGTGCAATTGTAATTGGAACCAATTCCTTGATTTCTTTTTCTGCTGCTTCATTATTAGTGTATAGAAATAAAACAGAGTTTTGTACATTGATTTTTGTATCCTTTGACTTTGCTGAATTTGATATCAGTTCTAGCAGTTTTTTGGGATGTCTTTAAGGTTTTCATATCATCTACAAATAGGGGAAGTTTCTCTTCTTTGTCACTTCTTTGGATTCCTTTTATTTCTTTTTGTTGTCTGATTCTGAGACTAGGAAATCCAGTACTATATTAAATAACAATGGTGAAAGTGGACATCATTGTCATTTTTCTGACTGCAAAGGAAAAGCTCTCAGTTTTTCCCCACTGAGGATGATATTAGCTGTGGGTCTTTTGTATATGGCCTTTATGATGTTGAGGTATGTTCCCTCTATTCCTGTTTGTTGAGTTTTCATCAAGAATGGGTATGCTGCTTTGTCAAATGCTTTTTCTGCATCTATTGAGAGGATCATATGGTTCTTATCTGTTCTTTTATTAATGTGGTATATCAGATTGACTTGTGATTATTGAACCAAACTTGCAGCCCAGGAATAAATCCTACTTGATTGGGTTGAATGATTATTTTAATGTATTGTTTAATTTGATTTCGTAGTATTTTATTAAGAATTTTTGCCCTCTAAAGTCATACTGTCTGCCTTCAAATTCTGGTTCTTAGGATCTACTATTCTTAACCTCACTGTGCCTCAGTTTCCTCAGCTATATGAAAAAAATAATGCTATAATACCTAATTCAGGGTCATTAATGATTGCATATTTGCACAATATGCAAATATATGAAAAATGATACTCAGAATAATATTTGACATACTGTAATCTCAGTAAACTTTAGGTTCTATACTCCTTTAATTCATGTAATATTGATATTTTACTTTGTGGTTTTCAATGAATTTCCTTAAGATATGATATAATATTATTCTATGAGAGATGTATTCTATTTCTTTTTCACAAAGTAGGAGGTATCAAAATCACAGGAGATGAAGATAGGAATTGAATGCTGCACAGGGAAAAGCATTTACATTTCATATCGATGAAAAAAAACAGAGATGTGCCAACTCTGTATAAAGAAAGCATGCCTGCTTCTAAGATGTAATAATACAGTAAAGAAAATCTCCCCAAAATCCACATCTAGCAAGTTGAACAAACCTGTACATCCAATATGTAGCGTTTCAAGTAATAATTAAAAGGGGAAAACATGGAGGGGCTGAGAAGCTACATTGCTTGTGTATATACTGGTTATACAGGATCCTCTTTAGGCAGGTGCTTGATGTGTGTGTGTGTGTGTGTGTGTGTGTACTTTATATAGTGAATCATGTATTTTATATGATATGAAATAGTGAACTGTTTCAACTATAGTGAATTAGTGGGACTTCCAGGACAACTGACATTTGTAAAGTACCTGGAATAGTGGCTAGTCTATCATGAATGTTATTTATGTTTTGTTAAATAAAATGAATAGGACACCGGTTTTAAAAAAAAAGTGTTGAGATTAGTTTTCAATTTACAATTTGAAACAAGGAATTTTTACTTCTAGATGAGAAGTTTTTAAACAATTTTTTTTCAATAGTTTGTGTAAACCCAAGTTATGGGTGGTATTAAACAATTCAGATGGCTACACTCTCCCCCATACATATTGTAACTCAAAGGATGGTGATCTGATTCAGGGATCTGTGTATTAGTGAACACTAAATAGTTGTGGTCCAGGATGTAGATCTGACAACACTTTGAGGAAATCTGCTGTGGGATAGTGTGAACCAAGTTATACGAGCTTGAGTCACTGTTATTATCTCTAGAGTCTCTTCTCCTTCACAGCAATTAGGATTTATTTTTCTAACAGGGAAGAGGAAAACTGGAACATTCTGGATCCTATAGAAAACACCTTCTCTTCGTTCTCTTTCTCTCAACGTGACCAATTAGTTTTCAGCTCTGTGGATGTTTGCCAGCTGTGTTTAGCGGAGGGGTTCTCTGACCATGAATGAAAAGGAGAAAGAAGGGTGGACATTCTCTTCTACCCAAATTGAGAAATATAGATGTGACCTCTTCTAGGTTACAATTAAAGTGAAAAGTGGCTTTATGGCTTCACAACCAATGAAGAGCAAAAGGAAGTACAAGTGGACATGCTCCTGCGGACAGGGCAGCCCCTGACCAGGAGCAGCACAGGCTACCCCACGCTGGACTGAGCCACAAACAGTGGCATTTTTTTCTGAAAAAGAATTCATTCTGAGTACTGAAAACCTGCCCCAATGTCTGTAGTACCTTCAGCTAAGCACATTTGGGTAAAATCTCATAGAGATATATTTGCTTCTTGAACAACGCTTCTGGAATTATTTGAAACATAGGACGAACTTGTGTCACAAAATTATTTTAACTTCCCCAAAATATATTCACCTTCTCCATGTGCTGAATCTGGAATTAAGTGTTTTTCATGACTGAATTCTTACAGATTTGTTGTTGTGAGACCCTTACTGAGTATGCTTTTTTGTCTCTTCTCCAGGAAAGGTACCATTTCCCACAATGGTGGGTGTTCTAGGGACTTGCATTGCAATCTAATGAGTTTGTAGTCAATACACTTTATCAAAAGCAAGCTGTCAAGTCCCTGTGTATTTGCATATAAACCATGATTCTTCTTAAACTCTTCCCCATTCCAAAGAAGGAAATTTAATCCATTTTTAAAAACGATTTTATTTATTTATTTGAGAGAGCCTTGAAAGAGATCACAAGAAGGGGCGGGGGTGGGGGAGAAGCAGACTCCCTGCTGAGCTGGGAGCCCAGTGCAGGACAAGATCCCCAGGACCCCGGGATCATGACCCGAGCCAAAGGCAGATGATTAATCAGCTGAGCCACCCAAGTGCCCTAATCCATTTTTTCCTGAAGATATATCTGTTCTTTCTTCTTTTCTTCAAAGCTATTTGTTGATTTCAACACACACACACAGGAAGGACACCATCACCCTGTGCCATGTACTCATGTGGAAAACCAAACTTAAATTTACAAGTTCACTTTCCAGGGTCTCATCCTTCCCAGGTTAATTAGATCAACCTTATGATCTAATTTTGGCCTTAGCTTCTTGGGTATCTAGCCCATCCCCACGCCAATCCTCTCTCCCATTATAATGTCAAAACAAAAGTAGTTTCTGTTTATATCTGCTTGCCAGAATTCTAGCCATCCTTTAATACCATGCCGATTGCCATATATTTATTCTTGAATACTAGGATCACTGAGCCAATTGTATTCTTTCCCACAAAATATGGCAACTATTGTCATTTATCATCATCTGCAAGAAATATATAATCATCTGCATTTTTAATTTATTTTTCCTTTATATAATTTTTATTACCTCCATTTCATTCCCAGTGTTGTCCATGTGTGCACATAAAGCAGTAAGTGAATGTTTGTTGAAATGTTTTTATTCACATATATATGGTTATTATTTTATTCATAGTAACTTCAGTTGTGTTCTCTAAAAAGTATTCATGTACTCGAAAATAAATGTATTCCATATGAATAAAATACATTCTATATTAATACATAGAAATGTAAGATATGCAATTAATCATATGGACAGTTAAATGAGAACAAATATTCATTATTAAGAATAGCTACCCAATCATCCTAGACATTGATTACAAATTTTAATTTGCTCTGTGAATGAACAAAAAAGGTTGTTCAGTTTACAGTAGTAGGGGCTTGTGATTGCATAGCTATATACTTTCTATTTTGATAGTAAATCAACAGTGATCTGTGAACTAGGGAAGAAAAAGATTCCCTATGTAGTTTACTATACTAATACATTGTTTATGAATCTTTGTGTAGCCACCTACAAGGTGTGCAATCTTGGGTAAGTTCTCTAATTAGTGCTTAAATGTTCTCCTTGGTTTAAAGAGGAGAGCATAGTATGTAGCTCATAAGAGTATTTTGAGTGTTAAGTATTTTAATTCATTTTAATTCACACTTAAAACATTACATGATACAGTTACAACCTGGGAAGTGTTAGCTAGTTACTAAAGACTTATTATTTACGAGTTATTGGCCAGGATGAAAACATGAATGTCCCAACAGTCCTGAAAGAGAGGTATTGCTTATTTGGTAGATGTTTAAATGCCCATTCTTTTTCTCATTTACTCACCAAGTATTTCTTGAGCAGCTATTATGTTCCTAGTGTTGTCATAGGTATAAAGTTGATGGGTGAATTCCCTGCCACTATGCAACTTATATTCTACAGGTGGGGAGAGAAGTAAATGACGGTACCAATAAGCTAATGCCATAACATTAGATAAAGAAAGACTGTGAATTCAGTCAAAGGAATAAAAAGTGACCATAGACATCCTATAGACTGGGGGATCATTCACCCAGATTAGAAATAATGAAGAGGAGTTAGTCATGGGGAGATGTAGGATTGGATTTTTTCTCGAGGGAGGAAACAATAACATATGCAGAGAACACAAAAAAGGAAATAAAAACTTCGGTGTATGTGAGTGTCAGAAGGAGGCCCACGGGCTGCAGGTTGGTGTCTGGGGGGCTGAAGTAGGAGATGAGGTTGAGGAAGCAGGCAGTGGCCCTGTATTGGTCTGTATTGCCTTCAAGCAAGAGGAAGAAGTTTTTAAGAAAAAAAATAACATAATCTGATTTGTGTGGTAAAATTTCATGCTGACTGCTGTGTGGAGAATGGATTATAAGAGTGGAAATGAGAAGGCACAGACAAGCATTAAGAAGCGGTTCCAGTTATCCAGATGTAAGGGAGTGGTGGCTCGGTTAGGAAGTTAGAGAATATATTTGGGAACATTGATTTACTTAGAAACCCCACTCCAGAAGGAAATCTTACCCTTTGTAATTTAATAAGTGGTTGATGCTAATTAATGAATTACAGCACGGTTCTCTGAATAGAATGAGAGGTTAGAAGGATAATCAGAGTTTAAGATAGAATTTGACAGCTGGTATCAATAGATCAGACTATGGCTGTATGACACCGTATCAACTACCTAAGGTTTGAATGGCATACTGTACAGTATTTGATATATTTTTATCATCCACCACCACTCCCTGTAGCAAAATAATTTATTTTTCACTGTTTAAACACATGAATGACATCTGTTACCAGTTTGAAAGTTTCAACATTCCTGGGAGAAATGGGGAAGCAGAACTTTTAGAAAATAAACTGAATGTTTTGAGTACTGTCACAAAGATAGAAGGTTGTTGGGGAAGAAAAGAGCCATTTTTTTTTATAGGAACACTGGTTTATTTACAAATGTTTAAGTTATAAGTCTCTTAAAAATAAATTAGAAGTCTCTAAGTGATATGCATTAAAATCCTGTTATATTAATTTGGACTTAACATGAGGGGCAACTGATATTATTGTAAGTGAAAAAATATTCACTTACTTCTGCATTACCTAGGAAACACCAGAATTAAAAGCTCTGTTTGTTTACAGGACATTTATTTAGCATTTATTACATACTAGCTCTAGACTAGAAAAATCAAAGAGTTTTTCATTTGTTTTATTTGAAGGGACCCAGACATAACCTGATCTTTTGAATATAAGATGGAAAACAGGGGGAAAAAAGAAAAAAAAAAAAAGGCACAGAAGGATACCCACAGCACAGCAGGAAGGTAATTGCTCTGGCTTCCACACTTAAGGTGGACTTGGTAGAAGAGAGGGAGCCTGAGGACTCTTGAGGAAGTTACTAAGAGCGTAGTAGGTAAAGAAAAGTGGTCAAGGGCTTTCCTGGAAAGGGGAATAGTATGACTAAAAGAACAGTGGCCTGAGAAGTATGATGAGTGAAACAAAGTGACAAATACTTGCATATTGTTAGTGGAGAACTGTGAGATTTGATGCTACAGTGCATCTAAGGAAAATTTCTTGTGTTGGTTGACTTTATTGACTTTATCTGTGGTAGGGATTGGCTGAAGAGTTATAAGCCAATGAGATCTCAAGGATTTTTTAGTATCTGCCCACAAGGAAAATGAAAATTAAAATGTCAGATTATCATTTAGTGCTTTTACATTAATATTAATTATACCTACCTCTGCACAAAACTTGAAATATGTGTATCCAATAGTAATGACTCAAATATATGTGTGTATATACATAAATACATATACGTGTATATATACACATTTATACATACACGCATGTATATACATATATACAAACACACATGACTAACATTTGAGATCATAAATAGTTGTTAAGCTCTGCCCTAAGTACTTTACTATCTTATCTGATTTGTGTTTCCATATAATGTTGTAGTTGATGGTCTTTTTATATTGTTTTTAGCTGCCAATGCTTTTTCTTAGGTATGTATAAAACAAGGGTAATTACCAAGGGTAATTCTAGCTAAAAAATTCTAGAGAGAGGACTCTTGCTCTTTTTAAGTCCACTCTTTCTAAATCTAGTATTTGAAGCTCTCTGCCTTATTAATTTACCAGACATTCAATGGACGCTACTTATCAGAGTAGTTTACTAGGGTAGCTGTAACAATGTACTGCAAACTGGGTGGCTTTGTCAATGAAAAATAGAATTGGACAGAGTAAAATAGGCAAGTAAGACTTTATTCAAGACTAATGCAATAAGGATGAGAGATTGAACTCATGTTTGTTCAGACAAAAGGCAGGAAAGTTTTGTGAGATTAAGAGTCACTTATGGTTTGGGTTGGGAGAGGGGGGTCTGGTTATGGACATTGGGGAGGGTATGTTCTATGGTGAGTGCTGTGAAGTGTGTAAACGTGGTGATTCACAGACCTGTACCCCTGGGGATAAAAATATATGTTTATAAAAAATAAAAATTAAAAAAAATTTTTTTTTAAAAAGGACAGGAAAGTTTTTCAGCAGTGGGGTAAGCTACTGGAAAAGTACAAGACAATGGAAGATAGATTGGCCAATGTGATTAGGTCATCCATGTTTTTCAGTTCCTGCTTAAAGAAGTCTCTCAGCCTGAGGATATTGGGACCCTATTTTTCTTGATATCTACTTTTCAAAGGAATGTCTCCCATGTCTTTGAGAAAGAGGAGGGGGAAAGATTTACATCTCTAAGGGGTAGAGAATAAAAAGTAAATAATTGCAAGTTTTCTAAAGTAAATGAGCTAAAATAAGCTCAGGAACAAAGAGTCAGGAAGAAACCTGCCTAAAGTTTAGTCAAGCTGAGGGGACTATGAAAGCTGTCTTAGTCAGCTTAAAGAGAAATCTATTGTCTCACAGTTGGGGTGGCTAGAAGTCTGAGATCAAGGTGTCAGTAGGATTCCTTCTGAGAGCCATAAAGGAGCTTCTGGCTTCTCTCTTAGCTTCTGGGGGTTTGCTGGCAATCTTTGGCATTCCCCTGGCTTCTGCCGCATCACCTTGATCTCTCCCTTCATCTTTGTATAGTGTTCTTCCTGTGTGCCTGTCAGTGTCCAAATATCCCCTTTTAATAAGGACATAGGTCTTATTGGATTAGGGGCCTATCCTACTCCGGTATGACTTCATCCTAACTAATGATATCTTCAACAATCCTATTTTCAAATAATGTCACATTCTGAGATACTGGGGGTTAGGACTTTCAATATATAAAACACAATCCAGCCCATAATGTGTAGTATTTATGAGTTAAAGGGCACATTTAATAACTCAGATGGCTCCTGCATATTGGGAATTTATACTTAAATGGATTCCTACTGCAACGTAAGACTCTGAGTCATTTGGTTTCATGTATAATAAAGTGAACATTTATTTTAATTAAAGTTTTTAACATATATATATGCTCTCTTATTAATAACCCTTTATTTTAGAGAGAATGACTACAAATAAATACTTAATAGTAACTGCTATAGTAAAGTTTTCTAGTTATGTCTAAAAATGAAGACTTATTTCCCCTGGCATATATTTAATATCTGTATATGTAGTATATGAGATATATTTAATATCTCTATATTAAATATATATTATTAGGTGCTCCATGACTGGAACATAAGTCCGTGATTGGATTTTTTATAGGATTTTTACAGGATTTTGACTTATGTAGTTAAATCTCAATTAATGTATATGAAGTACATTTCCAATTAAAAATGTACAGCCAAGAAAGGAAAACAATGTATCTAACTTTCTTAGATATACACGTTTCTTAGTTTAATCAAAGTAATATTGACTAGAAAGATGTCTGTTATTTCAGTGTAAATCATTGTATCTCTGTGTAAATATTTTTGTGTTGTCCTTGTTATTTGAGTTCACACAGATTTTTATAAAAGATGTGATTTGTTCTATCGTGTTTAACCACAATGAAAAGTTGATGCCTAAGCCTGTTTCATTTATTTTTTTCTCTGTTTCTAAGGGATACTCAGGTTCAATAGAAGACGACAGAAGAACAAGATGATGGAGCAGTGGCAGGCAGAACCAAGGGTGTGATTATGTCAACAACAAAAGCAAACTTGAAGAAGAACAAAGCAAAGCAGTTGAAAATGTCTCAGTACATGGTAGGTGAAAACGGTGTAATAACGGGTCAACCTTAGTAGGAAGAAAGGAAGATAGATAGATAGATGTATTGATATATAGATATCAGAGAAAATAGTTTTCTCAAGTATCTTAGAAACAAAGAAAAGTAAAATATCCTTTTGGAAGGAATTTGTGATGTAATTGGATAATCTTTAAAATAGAAAGTAGCATTTTTTTTTGTTTGCTTGTTTGTTTGTTTTTGCATGGGATAATGTGGTTATACCCAAATAAGGTTTCTTATAAATAATTTAATTTAGAATGACTGAAATGAGATGTACAGTCCTGGCTGAAAAATAGTTGGTATTGAAAGGAAAAGGAGTTCAATTTTGATCCCTGTTCCAAGCTGTGAGTAGAAAGTAAATGGAAGGCTCCTCGGGAGGGAGAAAATGTTGAGGCCAAAATGAAAGCCAGTGGATTTTTTTCACTCTTGTATTGAAGTTTCAAGTGTTTCAAGGATTGTAACAAAAGTCCTTTGTTTAAAAGAAATTAAAATGTAGGAGAAATAAAATCTAAAAAGCTGATTACTGGCCATGGTCTAACACTAACTTTCCTTAGACCATGTCTTCTATTTTAGCAATGTGGTTTTATGGTTTTCTTAAACTGTGATGTTTGGTAATCCTTATACTGTAGTACTTTTTATATTTAAAGAGTTACATGGATTATCTTATAACACATTAGACTATGTGCTTTTTATCTGAAGTGTCTTGATTTTTTCTGAATTTCATAAAATTAGAGAAAAAAGTTATATCATTTATCATGGTTTCTGTGAATGAAGGTTTTGCTTCACTTTGGGACTATCCAGTCTAGATACATATGGGGAAATTGCTTAACTAAGCAAATGTTTGTGATATAAACTCAGGTAAGTGTTGTGGCACCTAGGTGGCCCAGTCATTTAAGCCTCTGCCTTTGGCTCAGTTCATGATCCTGGCGTCCTGGGGTTGAGGCCTGAATCAGGCTACCCGCTCAGCAGGGAGTCTGCTTCTCCCTCTCCCTCTCCCTCTCCCTGCTGTGCTTACCTGCTTTCTTTCTCCCTCTCTCAAATAAATAAATAAAATATTTTTATTATTTTTTAAAGATTTTATTTATTTTTTTATTTGACAGACAGAGATCGCAAGTAGGCAGAGAGGGAGAAGAGGAAGCAGGCTCCCTGCTGAGCAGAGTGCCTGATGCGGGGCTCATTCCCAGAACCCTGAGATCATGACCTGAGATGAAGGCAAAGGCTTTAATCCACTGAGCCACCCAGGTGCCCCATAAATAAAATATTTTTTAAAAAATCAGACAAGTGTTAGTTAGTGAATGATATGAAATGACTGAGACCTTGAACCATTGTGAAACAAGCAGCAGATGGAACTACTTGGGATTTACTATGACTAATAGGGCAAATCCTCCTTAGTAACCTGAAGATCTGCAGAAGCTATTTCTGATTTATTTATGATAATGTGAACTCTGTATAAAGGAAGAGTTAGATGGCAATTTTTAGGTTGTGACATATGTCATTTTCCTATCTAGGGTACCAAGATATTATATGTTGAATGTGTGACATTTATGGAAATCCATGTGTACTCTCAGTAGCACATTTTAAATAATGTTTGGTAGTTTGGATTCAAAATTCAGATTATGTGAGTAAATACCAGGAAACAGTTGAAAAAGTATGGGAATGGAACATTTATCATAAATATGTGTGTGACAAATTCATGTTGCAAGGGGTCAATATCTTACTGATTTCTATTTAATAATAATAATAATAATATCTTCTCACTGAAGCATGTGATGAATCACATTTGAACAAGAAAAGGGGAAGGACTCCAAAGTCTTACATTATGGGAGAAAATAGGAAATGTGTACTTTAGAGATTGAATTAACTCTATAAAATGAGATACAGAATTTCCAAAGATAGGATAAATCAATATGCTTGAGCCATATTTTATAGAGTAAGACATTAGGATTCTTCATAACAAGAAGAAAGTATTCAAGGGCCTATAAAATTTTGATGACAAGGATTTCTGTTTTAATATGTGAATCTTATGAAGCCCTCTTTTTCATCTCTCCAGTGCTTTTATTTTATTTTTATGTCATTTCTCTTTATTTGTATACTTGGCATAGTCAATACAGAACTTTATGCTTGCTCATTTTTTGAACAATAATGCATAACTCTAAATATTACTTAAAGTGAGCATGTAAAAATTTCAAAGAGAATAAAGAATAAATTAAGAGGTTGGGAGATCATTTACAAAGGTCATGGCAATTTTATTTGTATGTTGAAAAATCTTAATGAAGACCATCAAACTACATAGCTTCTTGATTTCAAGCTATATTATAAAATGATGGCAGTTAAAATAGTATGTTACTGACATAAAAACAGATGTGGAACAATGAAACAGAATCAGGAGCCCAGAAATAAACCTATGCATATACAGTCAATGAGTATTTGACATTGGAGCCAAGAATACTCCAATTGAGAAAAGACACTCTCTTCAATAAATTGTGCTGAAAATATTGCATATTCATAGGTAAAAGAATGAAACTAGACTCTTATCTTATACCACTCATAAAAATTAACTAGAAATAGGGGTGCCTGGGTGGCTCAGTCATTTAAGCATCTAGGTCTTGATTTCAGCTCAGGTCATGATCTCAGGGTTGTGAGATTGAGCTTCACATTGGGCTGTGCACCAGGAGTGGAGCCTGCTTACGATTCTCTCTCTCCTTTTCCCTCTCCCACTCCCCCTGCTCTCTCTCCCCCTACCATAAAATTCCTAGATAAAAACATAGAAGAAGGTCACAGATATGGTGGCCGTTAGGATGGGAAAGCTGGCAACCATACCTACAGGTCTGATATGTGCATCTATAACTGTGCTTGCAGCTAAAGAAGAAAAATACAAAAAGCAGCTAGTAAAACCAGAGCAGCTTCCCATATATACTGCACCACCTCTGCAGTCTAAATATGTTGAAGAGTAGCCTGGTCATTTAGAAATGGGCTTTGCATCCATCCTCAGTACAACTGGTCATTAAATTGGCTGGTGCAAGGGTGTTTATGTGTTTGTGAACAATGGGATAATGGATACAGTACAATTTGGAAAAGATGCATATGTCTACTGAAGAATCCACCTCAAGATTTTCTTCCAAAACTTGGAGTGATTACAGTTTCAGGATTGGCAGGCTTGGTTTCAGCAAGAAAAGGTTCTAGGTTTAAAAAAAATTGCATATCCACTGGGACTGGCCACCTTCGGAGCAACTGTTTGCTACCCAGTTCAGTCAGTAATAATTGCAAAGGTAACTGGGAAAAAGTCATATACTATAATCCAGCAAATTTATGAAGCAGTTAAATCATTGTGGACGAGAAAGCAACAAAGAAGAATCACTTCCTAAACCTAAAGGAAAATCAAAGCTAGGAAATTCTGCTGCACTAGAAATACCTGCAAAAACAACTGACAGCCTGAAATATTCAGTGTCCTTGCCAGCAGAACTCAGCTCTGAAACAAAGACAAAATCAGAATCCACCTCAGGTACTACACAGTTTATGCCTGACCCCAAGCTCATGGATCAAGGACAGTCCCATCCAGAAGATGTAGATATGTACAACACTAGAAGCTGAAATCCTCTGCGTAGAGAACTACAAGATGTATGAAGTTGAAAATAATGATGGAAATATCATGTAAAGGGTAACTGACACAGAGTATAACTTTTTTTGGGGGGGAGTGTAACAAAAAAGAGAAAAACAAAGTTTTTCTCTCACATCTTCTAATGTAATGTACAGTTTGACCAACCACATAAGAGATTAAAACACAAACTGTGAATTTAATCCAAACAATATTAAGTGATTGATGAAGAGGCAGAAAAGTATTGGGATGCATTTAATGATTTTTAAGGTGTGTTTATAAAAAACTATAGTAAATATATAAACAGTGATGAAATATGCGGGTGTATATATAAATATTTATACAGTTACAGGCATGTATTTGCTTTAGCTTTTCAAATTAATGTTAGCTAAATTAGAATGGTGTGTAGAAGGATATTCCCCTCCTTTTTTTTCATACCCCAGAGCTGGAATAAAATATCCATTATTTTACAAAAAAAACAAAACAAATAAAAAACACATAGGAAAAAAGCTCCTTGACATAGGTCTTGGCAATGATTTTTCAGATGTAACACCTAAAACACAAGCAATCAAATAAATAATAAACAAGTGAGACTGCATCAAACTAAAGATTTTCTGTACAGCCAAAGAAAAGGTCACCAAAATGAAAAGACAACCTATGGAATTGTAAAGAATACTTGCAAATCATGTATCTGATAGGGACATGCATCTCAATAGTAAAACACACACATACAAAACCAAATAATGCAACATAAAAATGGGCAAAGGACCTAAATATACAATTTTCCCAAAGAAAATATACAGATGGCTCTACAAATATATGGAAAGATGCTTAATATTACTAACCATCAGGGAGATTCAAATCAAAACCACAGTGAGCTATCATTTTATGCCTAGTAGGATAGTTAGTGTCCAAACGATAAGAGAAAACAAATGCTGGTGAGTATACAGAGAGAAGGGAACCTGTGTTCACTTGTGGTGGGATTGTAAATTGAAATAGCCACTAAGGAAAACAGATATGAAGCTTATCAGAAAATTAAGAATAGAACAGCCATATGAGTCAGCAATTCCACTTTTAGTAATTTACCTGAAGAAAACGAAGTTGCTATATTAAAGAAATATCAGCACCCCTATATTCATAGTAGCATTATTTAGAAAAACCAAGGCATGGGAACAACCTAAGTGTCCGCAGGAAGATAAATGGATAAAGATGCGACATATGTATATACGTGAAATGGGCGGTTACCTGGGTATGAAAAAAAAAAGAAATCCTGTCATTTGAGACAACATGGGCAGATCTTGAAAACATAATGCTAGGTCAGACAGGGAAAGACAATAGTGTATGGCCTCACTTATGTGTGGAATCTCAAAAAACAAGCAAATAAACAAAAGCAGTCCTCATTGAAAAAAAAGATCAGATTCATGATTACCAGAGGCAGGGGTTTGGGGTACAGAGAATTGGAGGAACATGATCAAAAGTACAAACTTCCAGTTATAATTATCAGGTTATAATGTCTAACAAATTGACTGTAGTTAACCATATTGTATCACACACACACACACACACACACACACACACATATATATAATGTGTATATATGTCATATATTATATATATATATATATGACACATGTATCTGTGTGAGGTAATGACCAAACTTACTGTGTGTTAATCATTTCACAGTATGTGCAATTCAGATCATTATATTGTACATCTTAAACTTATACACACTGCTCTGTCATTATATCTTAATAAAACTGGAAAAATGAGTCATAGATGGGCAGGTATGAATTAAAAAAGACAATGAAATAATTCCTTGATGAAATATGATGTAATAACTTGTGATCCTCCCAAATGTTTGAAGTCCTATCTCCATTGAAATCATTCTGTACTCTGTAAACTTTTTAAAAATAATATATATGCAGAATAAAAGAACCGAAAAAACAGTGTAATTTTTATTTTGATATGAAAGATGATGAAGGTATAATTGCTTTGCCCTGTGCTTTCTTTTACCTTTAATTAACTTTAGTTGCGGTTTTTAAAAATGTTGACCTCATCTTCACCTTCAGACTCTGACATTATTTTGCATTCCAAAAGAGATACCTGATAGTACTATTTTGGAATCAGACATTAAGGGGAAAATGAATGCAAATTTGACAGACGACATAACATTTTCAGCTAGAAGTGTTTGATATTACAATTATTATTAAAAACATTAAAAATGACTTTATTCTGCCTCTGAAATTGTCACATCACAGTAATGAAAATTTTCTTTTCGCAGAGAATGTGTATTTTTCATTACTGAAAGCTATTTTAAAGAGAATGTTCTTCATAGGGTTTCCAGGCTAACTTCTCATATGTATTTGTACCCTTCTTTTTATCCAAATGCCTGTCTTATGTGCACACTGTTTTGACCTCTACTCAGCCACATAAGGTGGTTGGGTTATGGACATTGGGGAGGGTGTGTGCTATGGCGAGTGCTGTTAAATGTGCAAGCCTGATGATTCACAGACCTGTACCCCTGGGACTAATAACACATTATATGTTAATAGAAATAATTAAAAAAAAAAAAAATAGAATGGGCCTTTGTTCTGGAACCCTTCCTTTCCAAGAGATAAAGAGCCCAGTCTGCCACATTTATCACCTTGAGTGGGGACATCTTGTTTCATGTTCAGTGGGTACTCTTCTTTTTCTTAAAGCATGTATGTTACATGGCACTGAGCCAACCGAGCTGTTATATCTGTTTTCCCTAGGGAGAGGAGAATGTTCCTTCCAGGGTGGGGTGAAAGGGGTGTGCATGAGTGCAAGGAAAATCACTAAGAGAACTTCTGCCCTTGGGGAACCAACACCCGCCCACCTCTGAAGCTGATCTTGTTCTGTCTATTCTCTATTTAAATAAAGCATTGTTCCACCCAGTGCTTGACTGTATTTTGTTTACCTGGTACAACTCTGATACCAAGATAAAATAAACAGAAGTATTTATGGTCCTTTGCTGGGATTGAAAGAATGCAGGGTACTTTGTTTGGCAGTCTTTCTCTGGAGAAGAAGGGGAGAAAAGTTGAGGTTGCAAAACTAGCAACCTTAAACATTCAGGAAAAACAAAGTAAAACAAAACAAATAAATATGTATCTTATATGTATATAAATAATATATATAAATATATATGCTAGAGTTATTTAGTAGCAAGTGTCATGAACTCAAAAGATCACAAAAGCTGGGGTATGGTTTTAAGTTCTATTAATTTTTACTTGCATAGTCTTTAATTGTCTAAAAAACTGAAATATTTTGCCTTTTATATTTTTAGGAATAAAAGTGTTTGAGTGATTTTCAGTTTCCAAAGAAACCTACAAATGCATCTATATTAAATATATAACAACATGGCAAGGTTTAGCCAAATAGATACACATATCATGACTTATATCATCCCCAACTTTTTCCAAAAATACTTCACAAATAATTTCCAGTGCTACTTAATGCTATTGATATTTCTCTTAACCTATTTCAATATTTCATAACTTTCAGAAATTTTAAGTTAGGCTGTTAATTGTACCCTTTCTCTTCTCCAATGTCATTATAGATAAAATTTTCAGTATTTAAAATTTCCCTGGTAAGTAAATAAAATATAGGCCTGAGAAGTACAGTGGCATACTATTTGTGAAGAAAGAAGATACATTTATCCAAAAAATCTGAATAAATCATTATACTCAGAGCAGTCTGTTATGGGTGTATGAGCAGAACACATGTCAATTTCAGTTGTTCCTACAATTGAACTGCACATAGTGTTCCTTTCAAATTTCTCTTGGCTTACATAGTTGGCTTTATATTTATATTTATATTCATATTTATATTTATATACACAAACTGGGCTGCTAATGTGTCAATAGGACCAGAGATAAATGGAGAAAAAAAATCACCTGCTATTAACATACTAATAATTATAAAAATCATTATCTTTGTTCTCATTTGCAAGTGAATCTATATTGTGGTTGGTTTCCTGGTAAGTTTTCCTTTTTCATACTGTAAAGTTTTAACATAATGTAAAAATCCTATGATCTCATTAATAAATACTCCAGTACTGATAAGTTACAGAATAATTTTCAATAAGTAGATTTCATAATTTGAACACTTCACCATTGTAATACACATGAATTATCTAGCCACTACATTTTTTGCCAGACATGACTTAAGACTACATTTCAAGAGGGCACCTGGGTGGCATAGTCAATTAATCAACTGCCTTCAACTCAGGTCATGATCCCCGGGTTCTGGAATCAAGTTCTGCAATGGGCTCCCTGCTCATCAAGGAGTCTGCTTCTCCCTCTCCCTCACTCCCTCTGCCCCTCCCACCCAACTCATGCTCTTTATCTCTCTCAATAAGTAAAATCTTAAAAAAAAAATGCTACATTTCAAGAGAAGTGGGCATTTTATCCACTGTCTCATTTCTCTCTCTGGGCATTTTAATCCCCATAACATGAAGGAACTATAACCTCCTTAATTAGAATGACTGTAGGAAATTTCAGTGATGATTGAATCAAAAATTATATAAGCTAGGCATGTTCCTTTGATATTCATAAGAATTATATGACTATTCTCATGGAGTATTTCCTTTCACAGATATTTTGTAGTTTGACATTAATCATATCTTTTACTTTATCATCTGTGAATTTTTTATAATGAGGAGATGATTCAACCAGATAACAATCTCTTGAGATGCCTTGTTGAGGAGAGGAATCACTGTGGTGGTGTGTATTTTTATGATTGGTCTGGTCATAGGCTTTGCTGCCATGTCAATACTGCTAATTCTATGCCTGGGAACATAGCTTCTAAATCATCCTATTGTCATAGGATTTTTCTCTCATGGAGTCAGAGAATGAATCTCAGGGACACAAAATAGTGAAGTGAAAGTGTATTAAGTGAATGTGAGAACAGAAAGGAAAGAGAAAGCTCTAGAGTGAGAGAGTCCTGAATGGGTTGTCTCCAAGAGCTTTTACTGGCAGTCTTTTGTTGAGAATTCACTGGGAAGCTTGTGACCTTGAGATTCTTGTGTCGTCTTGGTTTGAGCAAGGACTACTGATAACACCCTTAATGACTTAATTCTTTGAGGTTTGGTCATTTTCTATGATTACACTGCAGCCATCAAAGAAAAATACTCCCTAACATCCAGGGCCAGGTGGTCTGGTCTATTTCCTTATCTCTTGTTCATTCTTTCATAGCCTAGTGGAGGACCCCACCCCCCCCCCCCCCCCCCCCCCCGTACCTTTTTTTTTTTTTTTTAAGATTTTATTTATTTATTTAAGAGAGAGAGAGAGAGAGAGAGAGAATGAGAGAGCACAAGCAAGGGGAGTAGCAGAGGGAGAGGGAGAAGCAGGCTTGTGGGACTGGATCCCAGGACTCTGGGATCATGACCCGAGTTGAAGGCAGGCGCTCAACAGAATGAGCCACCCAGGTGCCCCTCTCTGCCAGTACCTTAACCCTTTCCTTACTCACTATTATGATAGTCAAATACACTTTCTGGGTTCTTGCCTCTCTTCTTCTGTTCCAGTTATTCTTTCTGCTTCAGTACATCTTCTCTCTCAACCATACTCCACAGGTAGACTCATTCTTTAGCCCATTAAAATTCTCTAAGCGAAATAAGTCAAGCAGAGAAAGACAACTATCATATGATCTCCCTGATATGGGGAAAAAATAAAAAATAAAATAAAATTCTCTAAGGAGTGCATTGTTTGTTGAATGAACAAATGAAGAAAAAAATAATAAAAGAATGCCCTTCTTTCTCTGATCAACACAAATCAATATGACTTTGATGCTGTGACTGATTGAATAATAAATTTTAGTTCAAAATTGCTATTATATGATGGGAAATAAATATTCTTCACTTTTTAACTACATTGATTGTTACTCTCCCCTTTAGTACACAAGCAAATAGCTACCCTCTGTTAATATGTGTGTGTGAGAGAGAGCAGGTGTATGTTCTCCAAGATGTATTAAGTCATATGCTTTAGTACAGATACAAATTCACACAAATTTACCATAGGGTTTCAAGATTTTATTTATTTTATAAGATTTTATTATTTGAAAGAGAAAGAGAGTATGTGCAGGGGGAGAGGCAGAAGGAGAGGGGGAAGCAGACTCCCAGCTGAACAGGGAGTCTGACATGGGGCTCTATCACAGGATGCTGGTGGTTTGGTTTGGTTTTGGTTTTGGTTTTTAATATTTTAAAGAACAGTTAGCATTGGTAACAACTAAATTGACCTTTTGTTCCTTAGAAAGATTTTCATATAATATATATGTATTCTATATATATAATGCATATATAATTAAAATGATGTAGTTGAATAAGCAATGCCTTCATTTGTGAAATATTTTACAACCAAAAGGAAAATCAAAACAAAGGACCATTTCATATCTGTACTGCAGGTGTCTGAGAAGTCAGATTACAACTGAATATGTTTCTTTTCTAGTTACTTACAACAAAACAACCAAAAAACTGAAACTGAAATCATATTGACTATAAACTTAATAGTGCAGGCTTCAATTTAAGGAGTTACTATGACTAATCCTATCTTCAGTGATATGGTGTACCATGATTCCTGGGTCTAGATTCCATTACCTATGGCATTATATTGTATTGATATATTACATTGTCGATGCCTTAGGCATTGCTTTTATTTTCATGACAGTCTATTACTTATGCCATTATGTTTTTGAAAAACAGATTTTACCTGTGCATTTTGTGATACAATGTAATTTCTTTCACTTTGGATAATTTTGTATTTTCTAGGAAATTAGCAGTTTGCTCTTCATATTATGTTAATTAAAATATTTATTAAAGATGAATATATTCACTTTTTCAATTACAGACATGTCATTTCAGGTTGTATATAATGGATTGCATTTCCCAGAAGGCTTGAGATAGAAATTTAAAATTTTTTAAACCAAGTTTCAACTTAATATCATATTGGCAGTTGGTAAATTATATTAGAATCAAGTAAACAGCATATTCAGTTTTTTAATAGAACTCGGCCTAAGTCTGGAATATCTCTTCTGTGTTTCTGACTATAAATGGAAGAACTTTTTAGATTTTTTTTTTTTTTTGAGGATATGTAAGCCATCCATGTTCAACTAAGTACAATATTTTTGCCAGGACTTGGCATTTATCATTTATACTTTATCCACAGTTAATATTTAGTTATCTAACTTGGATAATAAACTAATCAGTAGGGAGTGCCTTTGTCAACTTGGTAAACTCAGTTTTTGTCTATGTAATAGATTGTCAATACATTAAAGTTTTGTTGAATTAAATTTGCTATATAAGCTCAGCATCAAATAAATCTAAATTATAGCTGTATCAAAATGTGTATAGCATGGGTGAAGCACTGAAAAAAATACAAAGTATCAAGGTATATTGCAAATGATTTTAGAGTGGTCTCAAAGAAGCAAGAAAGTAAGAATGTCTGAAAGTGTAACATCAATGGCAAATAGAAAGGAAAGGAGGTGTGTTAAATGACCTAAGTTCCAGAGGTATATATAAATAATCAGTAAGTATTGCTAGAGCCCAGGAAATGAGTTGCTAACCAAAGAGTAGCAAAGATTAGAATTTAAATGTAACATGTAATAATAAAATATTTACATATAATATTAACTTCCTTAGGATTTTCAAGATACTAAGCTTTAAAGAATAATCACATCTCAGAATACTGTCACTCAGCTGAGGGTGGTGGATGTCCTAAACCTTCTGAGAAGCTGAGGAAAAAATATTAAGAGTATACAGTGAAGGTCTTTTAATCATGACTAATTGTTCATTTATAAATTTAATATGTAAATGAAAGTTTCTCATTTCAAAATGCTTTTGTGCACTAATATTTTAGGTAATGTGTTTTTTTTTCAAAAATTTTTATTTATATTAAGTTTAGTTAATATACAATGTATTATTAGTTTCAGGGGTAGAATTTAGTCATTCATCAGTTGCACATAACACCCAGTACTCATTACATCAAGTGTCCAAATGCAAAAAGTAACTTAGCTTGGACATAGACAATCTCTCTATTCTGTGGATATTATTCCGTTTACATAAACCTTCATGATTTATGTATTTGTACACCAGTGACTATGAAACTATATTTTTAGTATGCTCCCAGGATTTCAGGGTTCCAACCAAGATTTAAAACCTTGTTATTCCTACGTTAATCTTGTTCTTTATAGAAACTCCCTGTAGTTTGTAATTCATAGTACCTTGAAAGCTAACTTTGCACTACTGGGTGCAGTAATGGTCCAATGGGAAACTTTTTGTATCAATACCCTA
>NC_081571.1:64165037-64290641 GCF_022355385.1 Mustela nigripes
ATATATATATATATATATATATATATATATATATATATATATATATATAGTTAGTTAGTTCATAATTATCCATAATTGGGTAATACAGATTGAAGATATTCTTAGATTTTACACAGTTTCATTTTCTGTGGTTGTTGTCATTGATAATGTCACAAGTCAGTCACAAAAAGCTGGCATGATAATTTTTCTGAACCCCAAAATAAGTCTCTATATTAACTAAGGAAGAGAGATAAATATGTTATAAAACAAACTACAGTGTGTTTCAAATTTATATCAAATAACTAAACCCATTGCAAGTAATTTGTTTTATGTAGTATATGTTATGTAACAAATATATAGTACTCTTAAAACCCATGATTGTATGTGATCTTATACATTAGTGGAGAAAAAGACAAATTTGGGGAACATCACACAGAAACTTCAGATGGCATATCAGAAGCAAATAAATGAAATATTTTTTTTAAAAAGATTTTATTTATTTATTTGACAGACACAGATCACAAGTAGGTAGAGAGGCAGGCAGAGAGAAAGGAAGAAGCAGGCTCCCTGCCGAGCAGAAAGCCCGATACCGGGCTCGATCCCAGGACCATGACCGGAGCCGAAGGCAGAGGCTTTAACCCACTGAGCCACCTAGGCGCCCCTAAATGAAATAATTTAAGGAAATGGGGAGACAATGATAAATAGGAAGAGAGGGGAAAGATAAAATTACTAATTGTTTTACGTGAAGTTTATCTGTGTCATTACTATTAAATTGATGAATACAAATTAAACCAAGGTAGTGCCTTAGAGCTGTCAATTTGTGAAACTTCATATATTAGATAATACACATGTAGATGATGATGTTGGGAGATTGATGCCATTATCCATCTCTGGTAAACATTTGTACAGGTACATATATTATGGGAAAATAATCTGATATTCTTCAAGTAAACCAATACGCACATGCTTCAAGGCTGAAATTCCATAACTTGATTTAGAAAAAGATTTTTAATAGTACTATTTGTGGTAGATTATATTTGCATGTGATCTAAATGATCATTACTAAGAAAATGGATATGTAACTAAATGTTTTAAAGAAAGAAAAATAAAAAAGTGTGTGTTGCCTGAAAGAGGAGAAAATAGATGGTAATTTGTAACACAATATCATTTACAAAATTTAAAAACAAATGCATCAAATAAAACTGTTTTAGGACACATTTATTTTAATGAATTCATTAAAATGTGGGATGAAAATAGGAGATCTGAAGAGAAAAACTAAAATTAAATGAAGAGGGGCGAAGAGGGGCACCTAGGTGACTCAGTTGGTTGATCGTCTATCTCTTGCTTTGGCTCAGGTCATGATCCTAGGGTCATGGGATCAGGCCCCATGTCAGGCCCCACACTCAGTGGGGAGTCTGCTTCTCTCCCTCTCCACTACCTCTGCCCCTTTTCCCACTCATACCCTCTCACTAAAATAAATAAATCTTTAAAAAAAAGAAAATGAAGAAAAAATTGTTGCAGAGACATCAGATAACAATGATCTCTGATGTAAGAAATCTGACTTCTCCTCTCCCCCATGGATCTGAAATAAAATTGGAAAAGCAGAAGTATTATTATAAGCATTGTAACTGGGAATATTATAAAGGATTATAACACATAACTCAAAGGAAAACTGAAAATGAGTTGATCTTGAGGGAACTTCACAGAATAAAGAGGAACCAGAAAAATTTATATAAATGAAATAAAAGTTGTAAAAAAAAGTCTATAAAAAACATATGGGTAACAGATATCTTTATTTTTTAAATTTTCTTTATTCATATTAGAGAGAGAGTGAAAGAGCACAAGCAGTGGGAGCAGCAGGAAGAGGGAGAGGGAGAAGCAGGCTTCCTGCTGAACAAGGAGCCCAAGGTGGAACTCGATTCCAGGACCCTGGGATCCTGAGCCAAAGGCAGATGCTTAATCAACTAAGCCCCCCAGGTCCCCCTGATAGCTGACACCTTTAAATTAGAGAGCAAATAAGGGGTACAGAAAAGCACTTTAAATTTTGACGAGTGAAGGCTTGAATCTGTAGATTGTTAAGTATCATTAAGCATCAGCATTGTTTAATAAAGTCAAATCCAAATATATCCTGGTAATATACTAAACCACAGAGATAAAAGATAATGCTGATATTGACACAAGGAGAGAATGTTACATAGAGAATAAAATTAACATTATCTTCACAGTCTTTATAGCCATTTTCAAAATCACAAAATAAAAAAAAAATCTTTCTCGGAAATATTTCCAAGGGAATAATGTAAACCACCAAAAGAATATTCAATTTAATTAAAAACCTTTCTACTTCTTAAGCCTTCTCAATGTCTTGCTAGTCTTTGCCATAAGTTTAATTGGAGCTTAAGGTAAGGCAAGTCACACTTTGTTCTGATATACATGTTCTGATATACAGTTCTGTTATGGAAACATGTTTCAGGTAAATTTGTTTAATACCAAGAGTTGGGAAGTGCTCTGGAAAAGCATTACCTATTGATTGAATACCAAAAATGATGCAAAATCTTTTTCATCAGTGTGGGGCTCTGTATCCCGACAGATCAAGCATATTTCATATTTATCAATTTTATTCATTTATTATTTGGTTATTTTAACAAATGTGCTTAATTGGAAACAATTCATGCTTAAATTCAGATTCTAAATTTCAGGTCAGAATATTACATAAGAAATGTGTGTCCTCTTCCAGTTCTATCTATTTTTCATTTGTAATTTTAAGTTTGGTCACCTGGTCAAGGTATGCTCCGGCTTCTCCACTGTATATTCTTGTAAATGACAAGCAATCTGTAGGAAGACATTTAAGACAATAGAAGTATTCTACTCCTTATACCTTCTGTCCATCCTCCCCATTAATTTAACATTTATTATTGTGCCTGGACCAGGCGTCCTATGATGTTTAGAGTTATAATTTTCCAAATCCATTTTTCTGTAAAGTGATCAGTCACCATTTCCTGTAATGAAGATATCTACCTTCTTCACCCTCCCTCCCCTCCTAGTCTTCCTTCAGAATTGATTACTACTTTATTGAAGATTTTATTTATTTATTTGAGAGAGAGAGAGCATGCTCAGGAGCAGAAGGAGAGGGAGAAGGAGCCTTCCAGCTGAGCAGAGAGCCTGACATGGGGCTCTATTTAAGGACCCTGGGATCATGACCTGAGCCAAAGGCAGAGGCTCAACTGATTCAGCCACCAAAGTGCCCCATTACTGTTTTTAATTGTGTAACATTCAAATTTGTCCCAGGTTTAGCTAGAGGAAGCTCTTCAACTTGGTTCCTATCCTCTTTTAATATGCCCCACTAAAATTTTATTTTGTCAAAGAAGGACTTTTTTACTCTCTGAAATATGAGATACTGGATGTTCATCTCTCAAATCTTAAAAAAGGTATTAATATTTGTACTTCTTTTTTTTTAATATAATTTTTTTATTTTTTATAAACATATATTTTTATCCCCAGGGGTACAGGTCTGTGAATCACCAGGTTTACACACTTCACAGCACTCACCAAAGCACATACCCTCCCCAATGTCCATAATACCACACCCTTCTCACAAACCCCCTCCCCCCAGCAACCCTCAGTTTGTTTTGTGAGATTAAGAGTCACTTATGGTTTGTCTCCCTCCCAATCCCATCTTGTTTCATTTATTCTTTTAGTACACACTTAAGCCCCCATGTTGCAACACCACTTCCTCATATCAGGGAGATCATATGATAGTTGTCTTTCTCCGCCTGACTTATTTCGCTAAGTATGATACCCTCTAGTTCCATCCATGTTGTCGCAAATGGCAAGATTTCATTTCTTTTGATGGCTGCATAGTATTCCATTGTGTATATATACCACATCTTCTTGATCCATTCATCTGTTGATGGACATCTAGGTTCTTTCCATAGTTTGGCTATTGTGGACATTGCTGCTATAAACATTCGAGTACACGTGCCCCTTTGGATCACTACGTTTGTATCTTTAGGGTAAATACCCAATAGTGCAATTGCTGGGTCATAGGGCAGTTCTATTTTCAACATTTTGAGGAACCTCCATGCTGTTTTCCAGAGTGGCTGCACCAGCTTGCATTCCCACCAACAGTGTAGGAGGGTTCCCCTTTCTCCGCATCCTCGCCAGCATCTGTCATTTCCTGACTTGTTGATTTTAGCCATTCTGACTGGTGTGAGGTGATATCGCATTGTGGTTTTGATTTGTATTTCCCTGATGCCGAGTGATATGGAGCACTTTTTCATGTGTCTGTTGGCCATCTGGATGTCTTCTTTGCAGAAATGTCTGTTCATGTCCTCTGCCCATTTCTTGATTGGATTATTTGTTCTTTGGGTGTTGAGTTTGCTAAGTTCTTTATACATTCTGGACACTAGTCCTTTGTCTGATATGTCATTTGCAAATATCTTCTCCCATTCTGTCAGTTGTCTTTTGATTTTGTTAACTGTTTCCTTTCCTGTGCAAAAGCTTTTGATCTTGATGAAATCCCAATAGTTCATTTTTGCCCTTGCTTCCCTTGCCTTTTGCGTTGTTCCTAGGAAGATGTTGCTGCGGTTGAGGTCGAAGAGGTTGCTGCCTGTGTTCTCCTCAAGGATTTTGATGGATTCCTTTCGCACATTGAGGTCCTTCATCCATTTTGAGTCTATTTTCGTGTGTGGTGTAAGGAAATGGTCCAATTTCATTTTTCTGCATGTGGCTGTCCAATTTTCCCAGCACCATTTATTGAAGAGGCTGTCTTTTTTCCATTGGACATTCTTTCCTGCTTTGTCGAAGATTAGTTGACCATAGAGTTGAGAGTCTATTTCTGGGCTCTCTATTCTGTTCCATTGATCTATGGATCTGTTTTTGTGCCAGTACCATGCTGTCTTGATGATGACAGCTTTGTAATAGAGCTTGAAGTCCGGGATTGTGATGCCACCAACGTTGGCTTTCTTTTTCAATATCCCTTTGGCTATTCGAGGTCTTTTCTGGTTCCATATAAATTTTAGAAGTATTTGTTCCATTTCTTTGAAAAAGATGGATGGTACTTTGATAGGAATTGCATTAAATGTGTAGATTGCTTTAGGTAGCATAGACATTTTCACAATATTTATTCTTCCAATCCAGGAGCATGGAACATTTTTCCATTTCTTTGTGTCTTCCTCAATTTCTTTCATGAGTACTTTATAGTTTTCTGAATATAGATTCTGTGTCTCTTTGGTTAGGTTTATTCCTAGGTATCTTATGGTTTTGGGTGCAATTGTAAATGGGATTGACTCCTTAATTTCCCTTTCTTCTGTCTTGCTGTTGGTGTAGAGAAATGCAACTGATTTCTGTGCATTGATTTTATATCCTGACACTTTACTGAATTCCTGTATAAGTTCTAGCAGTTTTGGAGTGCAGTCTTTTGGGTTTTCCACATATAGTATCATATCATCTGCGAAGAGTGATAATTTGACTTCTTCTTTGCCGATTTGGATGCCTTTAATTTCCTTTTGTTGTCTGATTGCTGAGGCTAGGACCTCTAGTACTATGTTGAATAGCAGTGGTGATAATGGACATCCCTGCTGTGTTCCTGACCTTAGCGGAAAAGCTTTCAGTTTTTCTCCATTGAGAATGATATTTGCGGTGGTTTTTTCATAGATGGCTTTGATGATATTGAGGTATGTGCCCTCTATCCCTACACTTTGAAGAGTTTTGATCAGGAAGGGATGCTGTACTTTGTCAAATGCTTTTTCAGCATCTATTGAGAGTATCATATGGTTCTTGTTCTTACTTTTATTGATGTGTTGTATCACATTGACTGATTTGCACTAGCCAATAGGATTCAACAGTACATTAAAAAGATTATTCACCACGACCAAGTGGGATTTATTCCAGGGCTGCAAGGTTGGTTCAACATCCGCAAATCAGTCAATATTTGTACTTCTAATTGCATTCTGTGCCACTCACTTTTTTGTGTTTAGACATTCCACATTTGTATCTTCCTCATTCCACAGTGGTAACACAGTATATCAAGAATATAATCACATTTACCTATTTGTCATTGTTCTTTCCCATTATCCCTATACAGTAGTGGTGATAATTAAAGAACTGATTTTACTACTTAAAATTATTATTATTTTTTTTTTTACTTAAAATTATTTTTGCCTGAAAGGAGGTAGCATTAAAAGATCCACAAATATATATGTACACAGTGACTGTATTCTTTCTCGATGTTTTATATGAGAATATGCTATGTTTTATACTAAGTAAAATTCGATGAAAATGAGAGGGCATTTTAGTTGACATTTGTTTGCCAGAAATAATCAGAGTGCATGCTTTAAAAAAGGAAGATGTTTTGAAATATTTAATAAGTAGATTATAGTATTTCAGAATATCTCTATCTTACAATGTTTTCTTGCTGCTTTTAAGGGTGTTTTTGGTCTTGTCTTTAAGCAGTTTGATTATAATATGCTTTGATGTGAGTATCTTTGGATTTATCTGGCACATATTTCTTGAGCTTCTTGAATTTGTATACCCATCTCTTTCCTCAGATCTGGGAAGCTTTCCAGCCTTAATTCTTCAAATTGCTGTCCCTTTTTTTCTCCTTCTTCTCTTTTTGAGCCTCCCATTAAGCATATATTTGTCTACTTGATAATGTCCCATAATTTCCTTAGGGTCTCTTGCTTTTCATTCTTTGTTTCTCTTGCTTCACTTAATGATTTCAGAAGATCTGTTTTCAAATTAACTGATTCTGTCTTCTGCCGGATCAAGTTTGCTGTTCAACCCATCTAGTGAACTTCTGCATTCACTGTATTTTTCAGCTTCAGAATTTCTGTTTGGTTCTTTTGGATAGTTTCTCTTTGTTGATAATATAAATTTGTTTATGCATCTATTTTTTTCTGATTTCATTTGTTATCTGTATTCTCTTTTAGTTCAAAGAACATGTTTAAAATAGTTATTTTTGTTTTTATTTTTTTTAAAGATTATTTATTTATTTGACAGAGATCACATGTAGGCAGATAGGCAGGAAGAGAGAGGGGGAAGCAGGCTCCCCGCTGAGCAGAGAGCCCGATGCAGGGCTCCATCCCAGGACCCTGGGATCATGACCTGAACTGAAGGCAGAGGCTTTAACCCACTGAGCCACCCAAGCTCCCCCAAATAGTTATTTTTAATTCTTTGTAAGGCAGCTCATAAATTTGCATTTCTTTAGGATTGGTTTCTGGAGCTTTGTTTTATTTTTTTTTATTGGTTTATGTTTTCCTGTTTCTTTCTGTGCCTTGAGATTTGTATTGAGACTTCAGCATTTGAAAAAAAAAACAAAAAAAACAAACAAACAAAAAAAAAAAAACAACTATCTCTCCTGGTATTTATGGGCTGCCTTCAGGTAGAGGGGATGACCTTCACTGATCAGCACAAATGGAGGTCTAGGACCTCTCGAAATTTTCTGATGATGTATCTGTGAGTGCATGCATACGCTTTTAGTCCTTTCAAATTACCCAAATAATGTATCAGTACTTCTTTTCATAAGCTCACCATCTCTTGTTTCACCTGACATATGCCTGCGAAACTGTGCTTCTAACATGCTGCAGTGATAGAGTCTGTTTTCAGGGGCTTCCAAAAAATGTGGCCAGTGGGCCTCTCAATGCTTTGAGCCAGGTGGCATGGATTCCAGTCCTAGCCCCAGATTAGCCAGAACATTGAACTTTTAATGCGTTTTTTCGTTTCTGTCCTAAAGGAGAATTCCCAGAGTGATGGGTTTTCTCCTAATCCCACCACTTAAGTCAGATAAGGCAAGGGTATGGGAGGGGTACATGAAATGTCACAAATTTTCTTTCTTCTTTTTTTGGAATAATTTCTTGATTTTATATTAGTCTCTGTGCTATAGTTAGCTTTTCAGCTAGTCTTTAGAATCTTACAAATGTATTCTGGTCATTATATTATTGCTGACTTGGTCCATATGTGAGAGAAGGGGGGCCTGAATCTTCCTAGTCTGCAGACTTGCTCACATAACTCTTCAGAATTTAAATTTTACATGCCTTGATTGCTTTGTTGCCATGATTTAATATCATTCACATAACATAGACCCTATCACATTTTCACAGATCACTATCCTAATGGGAATAGTTTAAGTGGTTCTGCCTCACAAACCAGGGATATTATCCTTCTGTTTTAATTTAATCTTTGAGATGTACTTGACATACATACTAGAAAACACTACCAACAACTTACATTCACCTTAAACATAAATCAAAACCAGACAAAAAAAAATATTTGGCAGTCTGACACTGGAAAATCATCCTATACTTTTATTTTAATAATTCATATTAAAATGGATAAAATACTCTGCTATCACACCTTGACAAATATGAGAAAGGTGAAAATTTAAATAAAAATCTTCATGTTAAATGAATCAGATAGTGATTAAGCCAAAGACAAATAGGTAGAATTGTTTTCTTTTCAAAAATATGAACAGATTTGAACAAATGAAGGAGAAAACTTAAACTCTTAAGATCCTTCAATATTATTCACATTATATATCTGGGAGAAAATTTGGTTGAAATAATGAATTAAATCATTTTATTCAGGTTTTCATTTTCTTAGAAAAATGCATGTTAATTTATAAGATAAAGATGATTAAATTTTATGTAGTGCTATGTTCACAAAAACCATTTTTTAGCTTTACTATTATAGTAAAATGCACATAGCATAAAATTAACTACTTTAAATATTTTAAAGTGTATTGTTCAATCGCATTAATACAATCACCATTATTTAGTTCCAGAATTTTTCTTTGACCCAAAGGAAAACTGTATAATACAATACCATACAATAAAATTGTATGCCTATTTTTTATTCTTTTCCCAAATTTTAAGAATGATTACTCTACTGTCTTTCTCTATGTATTTGCCTATTGTGGCTATTTAATATATGTGGAATATGTGACTTTTTCTCTGGCTTTCTTCACATGGCATAATGTTTTCAGGGATCATCTGTGTTGTGCATATATTACTAGTTAGTTTATTTTTGGGGGAATAATATTTCATTGTTTGGATCTATCATATTTTGTCCATTAGGTAACAGATATTTTGAGTTGTTTTCTAACATTTGACTATTGTGAATAGAATAATTCTGCTATTAACATTTGTGTGCAAATTTCTGTTTTAAAATGTGACTTCAATTGTTAAGGGGATCTTGAACTCTAATAGCTGGGTTAATGGTATTTATATATTTAACGTATTGAGGAACTGCTGAATTGTTTTTCACAGCAGCTGTGCCATTTCACATTCCCACTAGCAATATATAAGGGTACTAATTTCTCCATATTCTTTCCAACACTGACTAACTTTTTAAGCTTTTGTTACCTTAGTTGGTAGGAAATTTCCCATTGTATTTTGACTTGCATTGTATTTTGACTTGCATTTCCTTGAGGATGAATGATGCTTAACATATTTTAATATGTTTGTTTTTTATTTATTTCTTATCTTTGGAGAAACATTTCAGTGGAATCCTTTTGTCCTTTCAGTATTTTTAATACATTATTGAGATATAATTAACGCATTATTCAACTCACTCATTTAAGATGCATAATTTAATGTTTTATAGCCTATTTATAGATTTGTGCAACCACTACAATTTCAGAACATCTTTATCACTTCATATCTAAAGTACTGTTCCTTTTATTTTAAGATTGTACTTTTTTACTTGAGAGCATGTGCAGGAGCAGGGGAAGGGGCGGAAGGAGTGTGAAAAGTAGACTCTGAACTGAACCGGGAGCCCAACATGGGACTTGATCTCAGGATCCTGAGATCATGACTTGAGCTAAAGGCAGACACTTAACTGACTAAGCCACCCAGGCACCCTTAAACTACTGTACCTTTCCATTCTCACTCTTCCCATTCTCCCACTGCCACTACCCCATAGCCCTGAGCAACCACTACTCTACTTTCAGAATATGCAGATGCCTATTCCAGCCTTTTCTATGAATGAAATCTTATAGTATGTGGTCTTTCATAACTGGCTTCTTTCACTTAGCATAATGTTTTCAAGGCTCATCTATGTTGTACCATGCATTAACACTACCTTTCCTTTTGTGGCTGAATAATATTCCATTGTACTGATATGCTGTATTTGTATGACATTTGTCTATTGATAGACTTTTGAGTTGTTTTCAACTTTTGGCTATCATGTGTAGTCTGCTGTAAATATTCATGCATATTGTATGTGAAAGTGTTTCAAACTCTTGGATATATATCTAGGAATAGAAATTGCTGGATATATGGTTACTATGTTTAATCATTGAGGAACTGTGAGACTGTGTGCCATTTTATATTTACACCAGCAGTGTATGAGTGCTCTAATTTATCCACATGTTCACCATTACTTGTTATCTGACTTTTTGATTCCACTATGCTAGTGGTGTGAAGTAGTATCTCATTGTGGTTTTTGTTTTGCATTTCCTAGACGACTAAGGACATTGGGAATCTTTTCATTTGTTTGTTGGGCATCTGTATATCTCATTGGGAGAAATGTCTAGTCAGATATTTGGCCCACTTTTTAATTGGGTTTTCTTTTAATTAGTGTTTTAAGAGTTCTTGATGGGGACACCAGGGTGGCTTAGTCAGTTAAGTGTCTGCCTTCGCCTCGGGTCATGATTCCCAGGTCCTGGGATCGAGCCCTGCATCAGGCTCCCTGCTCAGCAGAGAGCCTCCTTCTCCCTCTGCTGGTACCCCCTCCTTGTGCTCTCTCTGTCAAACAAATAAATAAAATCTTTATAAAAAGTTCTTGGTATATTTTAGATACAAATTCCTTATCATACACCTGAATTTGTAAATATTTAATCCCATTCTAAGAAACATAGAAACATGACCCAGTCAAGGAAACAAAATTAAACTCCAGAAACCAATCCTAAAGAAATGTAAATTTATGAGCCCTCTTAAAGGAGCCCTCTTAAAAAGGATTTAAAGTAACTGTCTTAAGCATGCTCTCTGAGCTAAAAGAGAAAGCAGACAAACAAAATTAGAAAAAATTATGCATGGGCAAAATAGTAATATCAACAAACAGAAGATACTAAGAAGAAGAAGGAAGAAGATACTAAGAAGAAACAAACAGTAATTATGAAGCTGAAAAATACAATAAATGGGGAAAATCACTAGGTGGTTGAACAACAGACTTGAATAGGCAGAAGAAAATCAGTTAATTTGAAAACAGTTCTTTTGAATTTATCAAGTCACAAGAGCAAAATGGGGGTGGGGGGGTGGGGAGTGAAGAGAGCCCAAGGGAGTTACGGATGTTATCAGTAGATCAGTATAAGCTTAATAGGAGTTGCAGAAGGAAAAGAGAGGGAAAAAGGGACCGGGAGCTTATTTGAAGAAATAATGGTTGAAAATCTCCCCCAAATGAGGAAGGAATAGGCATATCAATTCAAGAAGCTCAAGGAATTCCAACCAAATTAATGAAAGAGACGCACATTGAGACATGTAATATCAACCTATCAAAAGCAAAGAACCTTGAAAGCAGCAAGAGAAAGGTGACTTTTCATGTATGAGGGAGCTTCCATACGATTATAAGATTTCTCAGCAAAAATTTGTTAGAGCAGAAAGGAACGAGATGATATTTTCAAAGTTGTGAAAGATGAAAAACAAAACAAAATACACACACACACCCCAAAACAAACAAAAACCATGATCAAACAAGAATATTGTATCCAGATAAACGTCCTTCCAAAATGGAGAAATGAAAACTTTCCAAGATAGACAAAAGCTGCAGATGTTCATTACTACTAGAGCTGCTCTGAAAGAAATGTAAAAGGCAGTCCTTCAAGGTAAAAGGAAAGGATGTTAGTGACACAAAGCCAATGAAAATATAAGTTCCCAGGTAAAAGTAAATTCATGGACAAATATAGTAGCCTGTATTAAAGTAAATTTGGTGTATAAGGTCACTTTTGATTCTTTTATACAGTTTACATTCCTAAATCATAAAAACTTATTCAGTTTGTATACGGCATATAAAGATATAATGTGTCACAGCAATAACAAAGTAGGAGCAAAATAGTACAGCTTTTATACGCATTTGGAATTTGTTATCAGTTTAAAATAGAATTTAATTTAGAAAATTTTATTTTTATTTTTATGCAACTGCAATGGTAACCACAAAGAAAATATCTATAGAGCATACATAAAAGGAAATGAGAAGGAGCACAGCAAAGGAAACAATAAACAAAACTAAGAATCTACATACTGAATGGGAGGAAATATTTGCAAATGATATATGTGACTATTAACCAAAATATGTAAAAAAAAAAAAATCTTATAAAAATCAAAACCAAAAAACCCCACAAATAACACAATTAAAAATGGGCAGTAAACATGAATAGATATTTCTCCAAAGAAGACATCCAGATGGCCAGGAAATACTTGAAAAGATGCTCAGCATCACTCATCAGGAAAATGCACATCAAAACTGCAATGAGGTATCACCTCACACCTGTCAGAATGGTTAAAGTCAAAAACACAGGAAACAACAAGGATGTGGAAAAAAAGGAACCCTCATGCACTGTTGGTGAGAAGGCAAATTAGCGTAGCCACTGTGGAAAGCAGTGTGGGAAGTTCCTAAAAAAATAAATAAAAATAGAATTAACATATAATCCTGTAATTTAATTATTACTGTGTATTTATCCAAAGAATGTGGAAACACTAATTCAAAAATATATATGCACCCCTATGATTATTGCAGCGTTATTTACAATAACCAAATTGTGGAATCAGCCCAGGTGACCATCAATAGGTGAGTGGTTAAAGATGATTATCACATATATACAATGGAATATTACTCAGACATAAAAACAATGAAATTGTGCTATTTGCAACAACACATGGATGTAGAGTATAATGATATAAATGAAATGTCATTCAGAAAAAGAGAAATACCACGATTCACTCATATGTGAAATTTAAGAAACAAATGGACAAAGGAAAGGAGACAAAAAAAAGGGACTCAGCTATAAAGAACAAAGTGGTGGTTACCCGAGGGTAGGTGGGTGAGGGGATAGGTGAAACAGGTGAACGGCCTTAAGAGCACACGTACCTTGATGAGCGCTGAGTGATGGATAGAGTTGTTGAACCACCCACTATGTTGTACACCTGAAACTAACAGTGCTGTATAGTAACTAGATTGGAATCAAAACCCTTTAAAAATGTACTAAAACCACATTTTTATGAGGTAGATATGATTCCTGTGAAAATAAATGTGTTATTGTGAGATATGTGCACAGGAATGAGAAGGCAATCAAAGCATGCCACTACAAAACAAAAGCAAAAGCAAAAAATGAACAAACAATAAAAACCTCAAAAGGAGGCATTTAGAAAGGAAGGACAAAAAGCTGCAAGACGTACAGAAAACAGGGAAAGAATCCTTTCATATCAGTGATTACTTTAAATATAACTGGATTAAACTTCTCAATCAAAATACATAGTTTAGGGGCACCTGGGCGGCTCAGTGGGTTAAAGCCTCTGCCTTCATCTCGGGTCATGATCTCAGGGTCCTGGGATTGAGCCCCGCGTCGGGCTCTCTGCTCGGCGGGGAGCCTGCTTCCCTCCCCCTCTCTGCCTGTCTCTCTGCCTACTTGTGATCTCTCTCTCTGTCAAATAAATAAATAAAATTTTAAAAAAATACATAGTTTAGAAGAATGGATGAGAAACATGGGATCTAACTATATGCCATCTATAAGAAATCAGTCTAGGTCTAATGGTACAGAGAGACTGAAAGTGAAAAGATTAAAACATTTTTCATGCAAGTGTTACCCCGAAAAGAGCAGGGGTCACTCTACTAATATGAGAAAAAAAAATAGACTTTAAATTTTTAAAAAGGAGATAAAGGACATTTTTTTAATTAAAAGGATTAATTCATCAAGAAGATATAACAATTAGAAATGTATGCACCAAACATCAAAACTCCTAAATATTTGTTGTAAATTATGGCAAAATTGAAGGGAGAGGTAGAGAGGCAGAAATACTATCACTCCACTTTCAATAATAGAAATACCAAGGCAGAAGATAAGAGAGGATATAAGACTTGAATAACAGCAAAATGTAGACTGAGTGGCAAGATACATGTGTATCAAATGGTGGAAAATAAATCTGACAAAAATTCAGGGTCTTTCTATCTCAGGGAAATTTCTAGGGTACCATTGGTGTGGAGTATCTTAGGATACCCCTTCTAAGGAGATGGCTAAGCAACTACCTGTGGCCCCACCACATAGTGAACATGTGTGGATTTTGGAAACAACATATTTTCATTTGGAGATGTTACTAGAGCTCATTTATTGAGTGGACTACTGCTAGTTTGAATGAAGCCCAGAACAAAAGGCTCTTTAAGGTGGTAGTACAAGTTTCTCTGCCACTTGGGCCATATGATGGAGGAGGACTAGTGGTGCTTGAAGTGTTAGTAGCAGACAAGGATGCTATTTAGATTTTGGCAAACCTCTGTGTATGAGTCACAGAAGTCTATAGGATTTGAGGCCAAAGTTCCGTTATTCTGTGCCTATAACTGCTTCCTCCTCTTTTACTGAGGTGTAATTGTCAGCATATCTCTCTCAGGTATGTAGCATAATGATTGAGTATTTGTATACATTGCAAAATGATCACAGTAAGTCTAGCTAACACCCCTCACCATACATCATTATAATTTTTTTTATGATGATAACTTTCAAGATTTACTGTTTTAACAACTTTCAAATATGCAATAGAGTTTTATTAACTTTATGTCATTTTATTAACAGTATGTCATCATACTGTAGAATGACATACCCTTACTTCATGACTGACAGACTTTATCCTTGAAAGTTTGTGCCTTTGGACCGCCTTCACCCATTTTGCCTATTCTTTCCCCTGCCTCTGGCAAACAACAATTGTTCTCTGTGTCTATGAGCTTGTTTTTTTTTTCTTTTTATTTTGTTAGATTCTGTATATAAGTGAGAACATACAACATTTATCCTTCTCTGTCTGACTTATTTCACTTAGCATAATGCCCTCAAGTTTCATTCATATGGTCACAATGGTAAGATTTTAGTTTTTACTGGCTGAATAGTATTCCATTATTCTTTATTTATTGATTCATCCCTCAGTGGGCACTTAGGTTGTTTCCGTATCTTGGCTATTGTAAATAACACAGCAGTGAATATGGGAGTGCATCTATCTTTTTGAATTCATGTTTTCTTTTTTTTTTCAGATAAATATCCAGCTGTAGAACCGATGACTAATATGATAGTGCTATTTTTAATTTTTCAAGGAACTTCCTTACTGTTTTGTGTACTGACTGTACCAATTCACATTACCATCTGTAGTGTATGAGGGTTCCCTTTTCTCCACGTCCTCACCAACACTTTGAATTTCTGGTCTTTTTGATAATAAGCATTCTAACAGATGTGAGGTGAATATTGAAGTTTTGATTTGCACTTCCCTGGTGATTAGTCTTTTCATGTGCTATTTGGGCATCTGTATGTCTTCTTTGGGAAATGTGTATTCATATCCTCTGCCTGTTTTTTAATCAGATTGTTTTAACTACTCCCCTTTGAGATACAGCTTTTACTCTGCTCCTGGGCCTTCGTATACTAAGACTGAATGCTTAACCACAGGCCACAAATTGTCCTGTTATCTGAGCTTCCCATCTTGCTCTCTGTACTATCTGACCCACGAAGACATAAACTTGGTTATGTACAGCGGCACTCCCTCATCAAATGGAAGTGTTGTATGTAAGACTGGGCCTGAGCATACCCTGAAGTTGCTAGTTACATGAGGAATGAGCCCAAATGTCCAAATGTTCATAGTCAGCATTTCTATTACATACACTTCCTTCTCTCCCAAGCCTGTACCTGGGACCTCACTGGGAGTTTTCTATGATCAGTTGACTAAGGAAGAGAAGACTCAGGCCTGGTTCATAGATGGTTCTGCATAATATCCAGACATTACTCAAAAGTGTAGCGCTGTATCACTATAGCCCCTTTCTGGAAGATGCCTGAAGACAATGGTGAAGAAATCTCTTCTCAGTGGGCAGAACATTAAGCAATGCAATTGGTTATTCACCTTACATTTAAGGAGAAATGGCCAGAAGCGTGATTATATGCCTGTTCATGGGCTGTGGCTAATGGTCCATCAACAAATGAATGGATAAACAAAATGTGATATAAATGACATGATGTGTGTGTTTGTGCATGTGTGTGCACTTATCACACAATGAAATACTATTCAGCCTTTAAAAAAAAAAAAAAAAAAAGGAAATCCTGTTACCTGCTACAACATAGATGAAACTTGAGGGTTTTGTGGAGGTGAAATAAGCCAGTCACAATAAGACAAAGACTGCATGATTTTTCCTAAATGAGGCATCTAAAGAAATCAAAATGTAGAAGTAAGAAGTAGAATAGTGGTTACAAGGGGCCCGTAGAAAGGGAAGAGAGAAGTTGTTGCTTAATGAGTTTGGAGTTCCATTTCTGCAAGGTGAGAAAGTTCTGGGATCTGTTTCACAAAGAAAATGAAAAACTGTGGAATCATACACTTAAAAATGGTTCAGATGGTTAGTTTTATAATGTTTTTACTAAAATAAAAATAAAAACAGTACATTTTTTTAAAATTTCAGCTTTAGAAGAAAAATGTACCTGAGGCTCGTTTCACTAGAACAGGTGGGGAGTGGGGCCCGGGGTCCACAGTGGAAATGAGGAGGAAAGGTGAGGGTAGTCACCCTGAGCAGCAGGACATGCTTCTTTCAACAATGGAGAGGCACTGGGAAGCAAAGGGTCCTAAGGTGGGATGTGTGTGTGTGTGTGTGTGTGTGTGTGTGTGTGTGTAAGTATGTGTATGTGTATTTCAGCGGTTTTCTCCTTGTTAAAAGAAAATGATTTCTGTCATTCCTATAAAGTCATTGAGGTCCAGAAGTGTTTACAAGTTAGACAAGGATAGCAGCTGCTGCTGAGTGAAGTAGTTATTTCTACTCCAATAAGCCAAGCACTTATATAAAAGCACCTTCAGTACACACACACACACACACACACACACACACCCTTGATTAAGCTATATACTGAAGATCCAGCAGGAATCGATACTGTACTATTTTGGATTTTTTTTTTTTTAAGATTTTATTTATTTGACAGACAGAGATCACGAGTAGGCAGAGAGGCAGGTGGGGGGGTGGGAAGCAAGCTCCCGGCCAAGCAGGGAGACTGATGTGGGGCTCTATCCCAAGACCCGGGGACCATGACCTGAGCTGAAGGCAGAGGCTTTAACCCACTGAGCTACCCAGGCACCCCCTATTTTGGAATTTTAAAAGAATAAAAGATAGAGGTATATTTGAGCACTGCTAGAAAAATTCTTAAGCAAATTCTGTCTGGACGAATTAAGATGGCTAGACAACTGGAGAAGTGTGTTGAGATGTGTTTGTTCAGATTACTTGGAGAATGGAGGAGATTTGTGAAACCAGAAGCACTGGTGGATCTTCACAGTGAAATGTGCTATCTGCCAGGAAGACAGAGGACTCTCCGGGAGCTGTGGGCTCCAGGATCTCAGTAAAACATTTTTACCCAGGTTAGGGCTGAGTTGCAATAAAGAGGATCTGTGGTAGAGAATGCAGAATCCATTACATGCACATGTAAGTAAAATTGAAATGTGAGAGAGCTGGGAGCCAGGGAGGGCAGCTTAAGATCAAAATGTGCACATTGAACACGAATTAGGGAAAATGAAGCCAGGCTCTGAAATCAGATTAGTCAGAAAAGAACATGTAAATCTTATACTGTAAGAAAGAGATCTATGTAGAGAATAAGGATTCAGTAGCCAAGATTAGCCTTCCCAGTCTAATAAAATCTTATTTCTCACACCAGAGGGGAATGAAAATAAAATGGATCCTGACACTTTCTCTTTCTTGAAGATAGAACTAACTTTTGGAAGCCAGAACTTATTTACAAGGGGATTAATAACCATTAAGTTATTGATAGCTATATATCCAGTAAGTTATGAATCTTGGTTCAAATAGAGTTTTCTTTATTGCCTTACTAACTTAGATGATGTGAATTAAAGTGATTTCCATAGTCAGTTGTGCAAAAAATCTTGATGTTTGGTTACCTCTGAAATACCAAACATTATTTTCACTTGATCCTGCTTGATACTAAATGGTTAATTACAAGCATACTTTAGTCAACTGTCTTATTTCTTACAACACAAGATGGCATTAACTTCAAGGTACTCCATTATTTTATGTGACACTAATTAATAAAAAAGGAAAAAAAATCACTACAGATATAATTATGAAAAAAATTCTGACAACATTGCATTTTGTTTTATACTTATAGAAATAACTCATTCAAGTTTATTTAGATCTAGATATTTATTATGTAATATTCTTATGTATGCATAAGGAAATAACATAAATTAAATACATGAATGAAGATATGTCAAAAATTTATTTTTACTCAGAGCTATCAGTTTTCATGTTTCTCCATAAAATACCATCTTCTGAGACATCAAGAGAGTTGGTTTGACACATTTCTTTTTAATTTATTTTTTGACACATCTCTTAAGACAGCGCTTTACTATTGTCTCAGGGATTTTCTTCCCAGCTACTAACATCTATCTTAAAAGTTTCTTTCTTATGCACACACAATGATGACAGATTCCACCTGCTGCCTGGTCTTGTAATTCTAAGATAAGCCTGACTTTCCACATATTTGACTGATAAATTAGAGAAAGAATGAACTAGAAATTCCTGGTTCAATAACTTTCACTTATTTGTAGCTATCAGCTTACAGATAACACAGATACTTCTTCTGGTATGCCCGAGTTTTCTTGTCCGAGAGACCACCAAGGAGCCAAACACTGATGCAATCACAGGAGGGTTTATTTGACAAGCTTAAGCTTGGGCCCACATATACCCCCGACACAGCCGAGTAGGGACTTGGACCCTGAGGTGACATGTATAAGCTTGGGCCCAAGTATATCCGATGCAGCGTAGTAGGGACTTGGACCCCAAGCCAGATTACAGTCAGAGTTTTTAAAGGCAGAGTAGGGGTGGACTTCGCGGTGGGTGAGGACAAAGCGGGTTATGGATGACTTAAGTCTCTAAGGAATTCTGGAAGCCCTGTCTCCAGGACCTTGAGAGGCTAGCTGTTGTCTGGGGAAAAGGTTATTCATGACCAATAACAAAAATCTTCTTGTGAGACCCTTTAGATGTCTATCAGTGGGTCATATGCTTGGGAATGATCGCTGACACTATCTTGGAGGTTTAGAGATAAAGCTTCACATTTCTCCTATCAAGTGTCCTTGTTAGTGAGATTTAGGTTTAGAGGAAATTTAACTTTATTTACATTTCCTTCTGCCTCAGCCTCCTTCAGTTTTATGGTGGGGAGGGCTACATTAGGGCTTAAGGAACTGAGTTATTTGCCTCTGGAAATTGTGCTATTGTTAAGATAGCATCTTTGTTGTAAATCTCTAGGACATTAGTAAACCAAGGGAGACTCCTGTCTTGCAGGATTGTGATATCTGCAAGTTAACTATTTGTTTTTCTTTTAGGGCAGCAAGGTACCAGCTTTTGCTTTGCCAAGATGGCTGTACTTAGGTCAGGGCTAGACTCGAGGTGGGTACGGCCTTGTTTTTCTTGGCCTCCACACTTCATTCCTCTTTGGAAAGTTTTGTAGGTGAGGGAACTCCAAATAAGGACACACACAAGGTGGAACTAATGTTTTATGAAGTCCACTTGCTAACAGATAAACTATCTTCTTAAACAGATCTTCATATGCATGTTTATTTCTAAATAGGCTTAAAATCGGATCAGAGGGAATATTACCCTTTAGTATGGATGAAAACAAATAATATGTATGTACTACTTTGAGTGTTTTGGGTGTTTTGCCATGAGGTGTGTGGCTGCAGTTTTTAGAAAGGTGGGTGGGCTATGAGAGTGGAGAGATTATGTGAGATGGCTCAGATAAAATTCTGAATTCAATTGTTTTTGAAATTTCTAGTAACAATATTATTGGAATAGAAATCATTTCAGGAGGTCAGACTTTTTTTTTTTTTTTTTTTAAATTTTTTATTTTTTATAAACATATATTTTTATCCCCAGGGGTACAGGTCTGTGAATCACCAGGTTTACACACTTCACAGCACTCACCAAAGCACATACCCTCCCCAATGACCATAATCCCACCCCCTTCTCCCAAACCCCCTCCCCCCGGCAACCCTCAGTTTGTTTTGTGAGATTAAGAGTCAGGAGGTCAGACTTTTAATTTGCAGTCTCTTATCCAATTCTTTAAACATAAGATCTTTAATTGTCATTTAATGTTAGGCATTTTGCAATAAAATACAAAGCAACCTAGCCTTGGAAACAATCCCTTTTCTAGGGTAGAACACATGATTAAGCAATAGACATAAATGCAGCACATGCTATTACAATAGTGATAGATCACTATGGGACAGGATGCTACTATAGCCATATTTCTCTGTCTCCAAATGCAAAGGTATGAGAAAGTCACTTTATTTTCTCTAATTAATTTAAGTTTCCCTACCAGCTCTCAATGCCTCCAGGCCCTTAGTAAATGTGGTTCCATTAATTCTAGGGGTATTGTGCTCTGGGTTTATATTCTGGTAGAGTCATTCAGTCAAAGAGCATGACTTGAATATCTATAATAAGCACTATAATGGTTCTTGCACCTTCTATAGCCCAGAGACATTGTAGGGCATAAGCTATCTCGAGGATTCGTTGTCTTGGCAATTTTAGAGAACACAGAGCGGTTGCTGAGAGCTAGGGATCCAGCACAGATCCTCTAGTGCTTATCCTTTCCTGGGATCATTTTTTCATGTGATTATGGGCAGAGCCCACTCTGTTCCTTCTACTCTTTCTAATACCCTCTGTTTTTCACTGAAATCCGACCCATCCTCAGTGATCTTAATATTTTGAAGACAAAAGCCCAGAAGTTCTGCCAACTTGTTCTACTTATATTTTCCCCTGGCAGACAACTCCCCTGAGGCAGAAAGGCAAAAGAACTGCTATTCCAAGAATTTTGGAGAAAGACAAAGAAGAAAATGCGGTTAGGCAGGATGAAAAACACTTCCCAAATTATATCTAAAAATATTACCTAGCCATGCCCGTCAAGCGATGGTCAGGAAAGATTATATTTAATCTGATAACTGAAGTAGAAAGGCCAAAATTGTTTGAGACACAGTAAAAATTCTTTTTTTTTTTTTTTTTTTGAGAATCCATGGGCTAGAGAAGACATTTCATACTTGTAACTGAGAGGTTTTCAATATAACTGTATCTTAGAATATGAGAGGAGGTAAAAGTTAAGGATAGAGAAAAATGAGAGGCAAGATAAACAGGCTAGACTTCAATAAGACCATGTAAAGTAATTTTATTTTAAGGGCAATAGGAAGTTCTGAAATGTTTAAAGCAAGGAAAAGACATGGTTGATTTGCATTTTAGAAGTACTCTGGTTTCAAGCCAGAGGGAAAATCCTCACACCTCTTACTTCTAAATGCTCCTTTTCTCCCAGAGCTTTTATTGCAGTAGTCATCTTTCCACCTGCTCTTTATTTTATAAGATATTTTGCAATTCAACTCTAGAAATTAAATATCTTAGCATAATATTTTGGAGATATTAAACCATTTTTTCCTAACTGCATTAATTCCTAGTTCATACTTGTTCTGGAGTTTTCATATCAAAGTCTATGCCTGATAAAATGTGATCATAGTTTATTCCATACTGGAGAAAAGATAATCTGTTCACCATTCATTCATGATGAGAATTTCAAGCATGAAAACAAAATTTTTAATAAAATGAATTATAGAACATTAGAATCTTTAATTAAAGAAAACAACTTTAAAATGTAGTTTTTGTTTTAATAAATTATTCTAAAGAGGGATGCTTAAATTTTTTTTTTCATTTTAATAGTAATAGCCCTCACTGTCAGGAAATATAATTTATATAAACTTATATATATATTATATACATATTTAATAATTGAAGAGTAAGAACTGATATATATGGTTGAGAAGTCCTATATACATATCACAGTTTTAAGCTAATAGATACATGCAGAAAAATTGAAAGCCTTTTATGAATCATGTCTTCATGGTTCCTAGCCCATCTAGTGCACCACACCCCATGCGAGTATTTGGATATTTTGAGTATCAACCATTCATTAATGTTATGACATTAGAGTAAAAGATCAAATAATTCCTAAGGTAATGAACAGTAAAACAAATGTTTTCACTTTTTATTTTTGTTTTATTTTATATAAAATCCCACAAACATACACAAACATGCAGGTTTATATACACACAACAAGGATTTAGTTGCACCCACTTATTTTTGTATGTCGCATTTTGATTTCCCTTTAGGTTAAATATCTTTTTAAGTGTCACTAGAGAATCCCTCTTTGACCTAATGGTTGTTTAGGTGTATGCTGATTACTTTTTGGTATTTGGATAAATTTCCAGATATGTATTTGCTCTTTATTTCTAGCTTGATTCTGTTATGTGTCAAAGAAAGAACATACTTGGCTTGATTTATTTCAAATTTGTTGAGTGTTTTGTTTTGTTTTTGTTTTGGGGTCCTAGAATATGACCTTTCTCTTTTAAATTTTGTTTTGTTTTGTTTTATGTTCACTTTAAAAGAAAGCATATTATGCTGTTTGAGAAAGGAGTATTTTGTCATAGCCAATTAGTACTAGTTACTCGATGGTCTTGTATGTTTTTTTTGGTTTTGGTTTTGCTGTTTTATCATTTCTGATTTTCTGCCTATTCTGTTGATTACTAAAAAGACATACAGTTGTGACTTTATCTATTTCTCCTTAATTTTTAACAGCTTTTTGCTTCACAAATTTTGATGCTCTATTTTTGCATTTAGTATTTACATGTCTTCTTAGAGACGTAGTTCCCTTTGTCATTGTTTAATGTCTCTCTATATCCCTGACAGTGTTCCTTGTTATAAGTTTTAATTCTCTGGATATTAATATTGCTATTAGTTTTTTATGTGCATATGTTTGCATGGTATATCTTTCCCCATCTTTTACATATTACATTTAAAGTGAATTTCTTTTAGACAACATACAGTTGGCTCTTTTTTGTTGTTGTTGTTAATCAAATCTGAAAATCTGTATTTTACATGAAGTATTACATCCATTTGCTTTTTTACATTTAATTTTGTGGTAGGAATACTTAACATGAGATCTATGCCCTTAATAAAATATTAAGTGTACATTATTATTGACTATAGATGCAGCATTGTGAATCTCCAGAGCTCATTCAGTCTTGTTTAACTCAAACTTCATGCCTGATGATTAGCTACTCATCATTTCCTCCTCCTTCCTCCTCCTGGCAAACTACCATTTCACTATTTGATTCTATGGATTTGACTATTCTGGATACTTCATATAATTAGAATGAGGATCTCAGAGAGATATCTGGACTCCCATATTCATGGCAGCATTATTCACAATAGTCAAGAAGTACAAACAACATCACTGCTCATCAACGCATGAGTGGATAAGGAAAGGGGAATGTATATACACAATGGAATACTGCTCAGCCTTAATGAAGGAGTTTCTGCAATATGCAGCCACATGAATGGACCTTAAGAACATTATGCCGAGTGAAATGGAAAATGTAATTCAAGTCCATTTGAATATGATAGGCTTAAGATATTTGTCCCTGCTTAATGTTCTCTGAGTTTCTTAGATATGTGCTATATTGTCTGTCATTAACTCTGGAATGCACTCTGTTATTATTATTTAAAATGTTTTTTCTCTAGTCTCTTTTCTCCTTTGGGGATATCAATCAATCACACTTAAGTTAGAACACTTAATATCGTTCCACAGCTCTTGATTTCTTTTTTTAATGTGTGTGTTTCAATTTTATAATTTCTATTGATCTCTCTTTAAATTCACTGATTCTTTCCTTGGCTGCATCAAATTTTTGATGAACCTATCAAAATCATTCTTCATTTCCATTGCTGTTTCCTTATTTCTACCATTTCTGTTTGATTATTGTGTATAGTTTCTATCCCTTTTCTGTTGAAATCATGTATTTGACCTTGAGTATTGCTCAGCATTTTAATTAGAAACTTTTTTTTCTTAGTTTTACTGAATGTTTATTAAAAAGCAAAGCAATGAGTGGTGAAAAGCATCCTGTGTTTTGTTTGCTTGGTTTTACTTTTTGATGGGAGCAAGGTGGGGCATACAAGTTAGGAGTATAGATGGAGGAAGCCCAGAAGGAAAGATAGCTCTATCCATCCCTACTTCTTTCCTGGGCCAGCTAGGTTCAAAGCCCTTAATTACACCTTGCTCTGCAGCTGTAAATGTGTGTATGACTATACAGAGAGTTGGTTTGACCTTCACAGGGAGAGGCTGGGAACCTGGAGTAGGAGCCACTAAGAACTTGACACCTCTACAGTACTTGGTACAAAATAGAGCAACCAGGTTCAATCTGAAGGGACAGGGTTGGCTTCCTGACACGTCAAGTGAGGCTAATGATTGAAGAGGCTACCCTGAGCTCAGAATGGGCAGCTGGTTCTCCTTTGGAAGAACTTGGAGGAAGGAAAATTTAAGGACTGAACTAACCCAAGGTCAAATTTCTTCTTATTCCCTGGATCGTGACACATAAGGGAAAGGAGGAGTCAAGAATGCTTCATTTCTTGTTTTGCTATAAAGTCTCTGCCTGCAAATCCCCCCCCACCTGACATATTAAATAGTATTTACTATGGTGATTTAAAATTCCCTGTCAGATATTACCAACATCTGTGTCATATCCGAGTCTGGTTCAGATTATTGATTGGCCTATTCGTGAGTTTATTCTGGAATTTACATATATATCATATTTCTTATTTATGCTGACATCATAGATAGGTAAGAAAAACTGAGGTGAATACTATTTCTGCTTGGAAATGGGTACACCTCTCCACTATACCTTTAATGCAAAAACTGAGTTAAGAGCTGGTCTGGACTTGTAGAGTTGTTGCTGTGGGTATCCTCACTGTACTACAGCCTTCAGATTCCTCTAGAAATGCTTTGTGTTTGGAACAGGGCTGGTTTTCTAAAGCAGTGTAGTGTTCTATCCCCTTGTGGTATGCCTCAGAGTTTCTGCATGCTCTTTTTCTCTCTTTCCCCTCTTCAAACAGTATTCTAGAGTTACTTCTTAATTGAAGCTCCTTCACTTACTAGAGTGGTGTGGTCGTAGAGGTGCATTCTCTAATATTCTAATTAAGCCTCACTGTTTAACCCTGAATAATGTCCCTGGGTATGAGGTTAGAGCCTTTGTGGTCTTGCTGTCCGTTCCCTGACTGTAGTTGTGGGCCCAGGTCATAATCGTACTGCTTTCCAAAGAGTGTCTGCTTATTTTTTCTTGAAGTGTAATTAACATACAGCATTATATAAGTTTTAGGTGTATAATATAATGATTCAATAACTCTATACAATTCTCAGTGCTCATGAAGATGAGGGTAATCTTAACCCCCTTTATTTCACCCATTCCCCCACCCCCACCCAGCTCACCTCTGGCAACCACCAACTTGTTCTCCATAGTTTTTTTTTTTAATTAAATTTATTTATTTTCAGCATAACAGTATTCATTATTTTTGCACCACACCCAGTGCTCCATGCAATCTGTGCCCTCTATAATACCTACCACCTGGTACCCCAACCTCCCACCCCCCCACCACTTCATTCCCCTCAGATTGTTTTTCAGAGTCCATCGTCTCTCATGGTTCACCTCCCCTTCCAATTTCCCCCAACTCCCTTCTCCTCTCCAATTCCCCATGTCCTCCATGATATTTGTTATGCTCCACAAGTAAGTGAAACCATATGATAACTGACTCTCTCTGCTTGACTTATTTCACTCAGCATAATCTTTTCCAGTCCCATCCATGTTGCTACAAAAGTTGGATATTCATCCTTTCTGATGGAGGCATAATACTCCATAGTGTATATGGACCACATTTTCCTTATCCATTCGTCTGTTGAAGGGCAGAAAGATTCCCTTCTTTTTTTTTTATAAACATATATTTTTATCCCCAGGGGTACAGGTCTGTGAATCACCAGGTTTACACACTTCACAGCACTCACCAAAGCACATACCCTCCCCAGTGTCCATAATCCCACCCCCTTCTCACAAACCCCCTCCCCCCAGCAACCCTCAGTTTGTTTTGTGAGATTAAGAGTCACTTATGGTTTGTCTCCCTCCCATCCCATCTTGTTTCATTTATTCTTCTCCTACCCACTTAAGCCCCCATGTTGCATCACCACTTCCTCATATCAGGGAGATCATATGATTGTTGTCTTTCTCTGCTTGACTTATTTCGCTAAGCATGATACCCTCTAGTTCCATCCATGTTGTCGCAAATGGCAAGATTTCATTTCTTTTGATGGCTGCATAGTATTCCATTGTGTATATATACCACCTATTCTTTATCCATTCATCTGTTGATGGACATCTAGGTTCTTTCCATAGTTTGGCTATTGTGGACATTGCTGCTGTAAACATTCGGGTGCACGTGCCCCTTTGGATCACTACGTTTGTATCTTTAGGGTAAATACCCAATAGTGCAATTGCTGGGTCATAGGGCAGTTCTATTTTCAACATTTTGAGGAACCTCCATGCTGTTTTCCAGAGTGGCTGCACCAGCTTGCATTCCCACCAACAGTGTAGGAGGGTTCCCCTTTCTCCGCATCCTCGCCAGCATCTGTCATTTCCTGACTTGTTGATTTTAGCCATTCTGACTGGTGTGAGGTGATATCTCATTGTGGTTTTGATTTGTATTTCCCTGATGCCGAGTGATATGGAGCACTTTTTCATGTGTCTGTTGGCCATCTGGATGTCTTCTTTGCAGAAAAGTCTGTTCCGCTGAGGGACATCGCTCCAGAGGCTACCCGGGGCAAAGCCCACGCGGGGTCAGCGTGGCCTCAGGTCCCACAGGGTCACAGAAGGATCGGGGGTGTCTGAGTGTCGCAGAGCTTGTGGGTATTGGAATGGGAAAGCCGGCTACAGAGACAGAACCGACAGTAAACTCACAGCTCGGTGTTACCTTGAACCGGTGAGCTCGGAGCGCAGCCGGAGGTCGGGCAGACGGGAGTGACTGAGCGCTGTTCTCTGAGGGCGCACTGGGGAGTGGGGCCCCGGGCTCTCGGCTCCTCCCGGCCGGAGACCAGGAGGCTGCCATTTGTATTCCCGTCCTCCGGAACTCTACGGAAAGCGCTCAGGGAACAAAAGCTCCTGAAAGCAAACCCGAGCGGATTACTCACCCAGGCCCCTGATAAGGGCGGTGCAATTCCGCCTGGGGCAAAGACACTTGAGAATCACTACAACAGGCCCCTCCCCCAGAAGATCAACAAGAAATCCAGCCCAGACCAAGTTCACCTACCAAGGAGTGCGGTTTCAATACCAAGGAGAGCAGTAGAATTCTAGAGGAGGAGAAAGCAAAGCACGGACCTCATGGCTTTTTCCCTGTGATTTTTTTTTAGTCTTGCAGTTAATTTAATTTTTTTCTTTTTCATTTTTTGTTTTTTTTTCTCGCCTTCTGGTTAAATTTTTTTTTAACTTTTACCTTTTTCTTTTTTAACTTTTTTTAACTAGTTTATCGAATATATATATTTTTTCTTTTTTATATTTTTCTTATTTGTTTTCTTCTTTTTAAATTCTTTTCTTTTCTTTTCTTTTCTTTTCTTTTTTCTTATTTTTTTCTTTCTTCCTTTTTGAACCTCTTTTTATCCCCTTTCTCCCCCCTAACGATTTGGGATCTCTACTAATTTGGTTAAAGCATATTTTCCTGGGGTTGTTGCCACCCTTTTAGTATTTTCCTTGCTCCTTCATATACTCTTATCTGGACAAAATGACAAGACGGAAAAATTCAACACAAAAAAAAGAACAAGAGGCAGTACTGAAGGCTAGGGACCTAATCAATACAGACATTGGTAATATGTCAGATCTAGAGTTCAGAATGACAATTCTCAAGGTTCTAGCCAGGCTCGAAAAAGGCATGGAAGATATTAGAGAAACCCTCTAGAGAGATATAAAAGCCCTTTCTGGAGAAATAAAAGAACTAAAATCTAACCAAGTTGAAATCAAAAAAGCTATTAATGAGGTACAATCAAAAATGGAGGCTCTCACTGCTAGGATAAATGAGGCAGAAGAAAGAATTAGTGTTCTATATAGTTTTTGTTTTGTTTTTAAAGATTTATTTACTAGAGAGAGAGAGAGAGAGAGCATGAGTGGGAGGGGCAGAGGAACAAGGAGAGACACTCTCAACCAGACTCCATGCTGAGCACGGAGCCCCACATGGGGCTCAATGTCACAAACCTGACATCATGACCTGACCAGAAACCAACAGTCTGGTGTTTAACCTACTATGCTACCCAGGTGCTCCTGTCTCTGTAGTTAAGAGTCTGGTTTTTTGTTCATCCTTTTTTCTTTCTTCGTTTGCTTTTAACACTGAATGTGGTAAGTTGTCACCAATGCCTTGAGGATTGGAGTTTCCAGCTGCCATTCATTCCCAAAGAGAGTCCATTTAGCTCCTTGATGGGTAGGGAAGAGGTCTGAGTGGTTTCCTGCTCCTCCTGCATAGCCCCTTACTCCTAGCACCTTCTGGGTGCTTCTTAGGTTTTTTCAAAATATTTTCAGTGGGCCCTGGGTGGGGTTGGTGGTGAAGTTATGTAAGAGGTTGTAGACTTCCAATGTCATTGACTCTCAGCAGTTTCACATGGTCATTCCAGTGCTCCCCCCCCACCACACCCCAGCTCATATCAATTTGCAATTCTAACTAAATTACCTTCACATCTGCCCCAGGTGAATGAGTCCCTACATTTCTTCCTTCTCTGTATGCATTGTCTCTTGAAGATTTCATACTAGTAGGTTGCTGTGTGATTTACTTTCTTCAATCGGTTCAAAAAAGTGTGTAATCTTGAAATTAGTTCATATTAATTAATTAATTAATTAATCATTTTTCCTGAAAGATTTGCCGAGGTGCTCCTTCCAGGACTCCACAACCTGGATTAAAATTGGGTTAGAAACTGCAAGAATGATAGACATTTAAAGGCATAAATATTCTTAGATTGACTTCTAGAATAAAATGAGTCTTAAGTCCATGCTTTCATAACAGTCTTATTCCCAATCTTATCAAATCAGTGTATCACTAATTAATAAGTATAATTTCATATCACTTAAAGGAGTATCAATATATGAAAACTTTTAACCAATTTCTTCAATTTGAAAAATGGGTAGTAGATTATTTATTAATGAAGCAAACTAGAGAAAATCACAGCTTATATACGCATATGGAAAGTGCTGAGAACAAAGTAGCTGAGCTGCTTTGGGAACCAAGGGGACTTTGGACTTGGAGACAGCAGGTATTTCTGGGGGAACTAGTGAGAGGTGGAGGCAGGAATCAGAAGTACTAACTGAAGACATGAATGTCATTTATATAACAGTGTATTATGCATTCACACTTCCCACCCCTGCCTTTATTTAGAGATTGCAGGGAAGCCAGGAATTTGCCTACCACAAGAAAAAAAGTAGGATTCTTTTCTGATGTATTATATAATCTCTCAGAAGAAAGAGTGAACAGTTAGTATGGGTGGAGCTGATTTAAGAATAGCCTTTCTTATTCTCACACTTGGATAGCCCTTCATATATGGGTCAGTTCCTCTTATACTTACTGTAAAGGATAATCTCTGTGTAGCTAGGCTTTTCTTATTATTACAAAGAAAGTAGTAATTTTAAAGAACTTGTTTACTACTTGCCACGTACCAGTGCTTCTCTAAGGTGAGAGCCACAGAAACACAAAACTTTTATGAAGTATTTGAAAAGGCCTAAAATCAAAGGTGAAATACTAATATTAGAAATGCAGGAAAATTACAAAAATATATATATATGTGATGAGTAAGAAGACTTTTTTTTTAAATTTAAGAATTCCAAATATTAGAAAAATTATAAAGATCTTGGATTCATAGTGAGAAGAATTATGTGAAAATGGAATAATATAAAAGGAAATGTCTTTGGGAATATTAAAACATGATTTCCAAAATGAAAATATAATAATAGATTTGTTGGGAGATAGATTTGGTTAAAATATGCCCAGATGAATGATAAAATCACAGAGCGCCCGGGTGGTGCAGTTGTTTAAGTGTCTGACTCTTGGTTCCAGCCCAGATCCTGATCTCAGGCTGGTGAGATGGAGCCCTGTGTGGGGCTTGGAGCCCAGCATGGAGTCTGCTTGTGATTCTCTCCCGGTCTCTCTGCCTTTCCTGCTCATGCTTGCTCTCTCTCTCTCTCCCTAAAATAAATAAATAAATCTTTAAAAAAATGATAAAATAACTTAAAATATGTGTAAAAAGTAAGAGATACAGGGAATCTAAGAAATATGAAATAAAAATAAAATATGTAAATAGTATTTTAGTGTTTTCAAGTCACTGGTTTCCTAATCTGCAGTTCCCATTCAAATGTATATGTGTTTTCATTAAAGTTCTGGCATATTACTAACATACAGATATGTGTCTACACACACACTCACACACACACACCATACACATGAAAATGCATACAATATATGTAAAAACGTTAAAGTAACCACCAGCATTGCAGGAGATAAACCAACGTAGTCATTTGCATCTAGAGAGTCCTACATAAGGAAAGGCATGGGCATAATTATTTTTTCTTACCGTTGAAGCCCTGCTATATTAATTTTTTTGTTTTAATATACGACTTTAACCAATATATTAAACAAAAAAAATCATAGTATGCTAATTTACATTCTGGTGTAAGTTCCTTATCTCTTCACCACTACCCAGTAACTTGTGAATCATAATATGATAAACACTGTTTCACTCTCATCTTGGGCAGATTTCACAAAGTTCTGATTACATTTGATTATCATATCTCAGTATGTATCATCTAGTATCTGATTCAAAATGTCACTCATATTTAGAATTTTACTTATGCCTCCACAAACTGTCCAGACTTCTGGGTGTGTGTGTGTGTGTGTATTTTAAAGATTTTACTTATTTACTTAACAGAGAGAGAGAGAGAGAGATTACAAGTAGGCGGAGAGGCAGGTGGAGAGATGGGGGGGAAGCAGGCTCCCTGCTGAGAAGTGAGCCTGATGCAGGGCTCCATCCCAGGACCCTGAAATCATGACTTGTGTGGTAGGCAGGGCTTAACCCACTGAGCCACCCAGGCGTCCCCGCATGTATATTTTTTAATGACTTTTAATGACTCCTCCTGTTTCATCTTGGAGTAGGAGACTCCTGTCTTATAGCCTCTACATTGTTTAATGTGTTTGGTCAAGGAGAGTAAAGAGAAAATGTAGCAGGTACTTCAATCACGAGGAACATACATATCTTAGGGGAAAAAACTCACAAGGGATGGGAGGGAAAAGCTAAGCTTCTTTTTACTAGGCCCATCACACACACACACACACACACACACACACACACACACACACACTCATTCTCCTAAATACTTCATTTCCCCTCTATAGGTATTGCTTATATGATTTAAGATATATTGTATAGGTTGATAAAACCCTTAATTATTTCTAAAGTAAATGTCTGCATTGCAAGTGTTTATGATTCTCTTTATAGGATGAGGACCCTGAATTCTATGCATCTCAATTTGGAATCCTAGTAAGCAACAGCCCCACCAATCACAATGCTTATATGACATGCCCATTTTGAGAATGTCTCCCTACTGCTAAGATACATCTCAACCATTTACTGTGATGTATGATTGTTGAAAAGTTATTTCATCTCTTAGTGCCTTTTTTCTCATCTCTGAAACAAAAATATTAGAATATTTATTTTTTTAAAGTTTTATTTATTTGATGACTCTCTCCACCCATTGTGGGGCTCAAAATCATGACCCCAAGATCAAGAGTCACATGCTCCTCTGACAAAAACCAGCCAACTGCCCCTCATATGTTTTGTTTTGTTTTGTTTTTAAGATTTTATTTATTTATTTGACAGACAGAGATCACAAGTAGGCAGAGAGGCAGGCAGAGAGAGAGAGAGGAGGAAGCAGGCTCTCTGCAGAGCAGACAGCCTGATGCGGGGCTCAATCCCAGGACCCCAGGATCATGACCTGAGCTGAAGGCAGAGGCTTTAACCCACTGAGCCACTCAGGTGCCCCCCTCATATGTTTTATTAAAGAAATAATATTAAACATGGAGTGTAGAGTCCAAAGCCCAGTATATAGTGTTTAATAAACACCATGATTACTGTAATTATAATCCCAGTCTTCTCATGATTGGACAGAGGTGAGTTCTTTCTCCAGAGCTCCAAAAGATCAAAGTAATCTTTGCTGGTAAAATCACTTTATAAGAAGTCAGAAAAATTTAGCTGAAAGTCTACATGTCTAACCATGTGACCCGCAGAAAGGAATTTACCAATTTAGGTTTCATTTATCTCATCTGAAACTGAGAGGTGGGAGATAAGCTGTGATATCTAGGGAATTTTCTGATTTGTAAATTATTTTATCATATATCAGAATTTTTTTTTCATTTTACTAATTCTTCACATTAAAGAATAAAATTTTCCCTCTAAATGAGTCTAGTAATAGGAGCAGTCCACCAGCAAGCCACCTCAGTTAGTAGTTCATTGCATAACCTGACACCAGTGACAGGTTGTTTCCAATGAACTGATAAACATTTAAACGAGGAAGGTAAGCCAAGAAAGGGGACCTGGAAATCAAAAAGGAACATTGCCTTAACTGACAGTTTCAATAAAAGTATATGCCTCATTGAGAATAGATTAATTGAGCATAGATTAATTGAGCCTAATCTCCCTTTCTTTCTCTGAATGTCTACTAACAGTGAGTATTCCAAGAGTCAAGTGGTGAAATGTCCTTTATTCTACTCAATAGAGAACTAAGTGTTTGAAGGAAGGGTTTTTTTTTTTTTTTTTTTAACTCCCTTATCAAAATGATGTCAAACCCACTTGACTCTAGCGACCACACAAGCTTTTGATTTTCTACAGAAAATTATGTTACCATGGTTTAAAATGCCCACTGTGATTACAGGACTTTAGTAGTTCATAAACTGTAGACTAAATATGTAAAATAACTCACTTCATCCAATCAGGAAGATACCAGATTTTAGATTGGATAAGATCCTTTGAAATGTCTTTATGGGGATCAAAGGAATCTTCAGTAAACATTTGGTCATAGATGTCTGGAGCCCAGAAAGCATGTTTGGACTGCAGATGTACATTTGTTGGTTAGCACATAGGTGTTATTAAAATAGGTATCAGTTGAGGTTGGCTAAAATGAGCTTGTATACAAAGGACGATATTGTGGCCTTAAAGACATTTTACTTGAAGATTTTTAGTAAAGAAAGTGAAGAATTCCAGGAAAATGTGGTGTTTTGGCAGATGATGAAACAGTGCTTTGGTAACTTAAACATGGTTATCTAGTGTGAATTTTTACTTCTAGGTAGTCAAGAAAGATAAGGATATAAAAACGTCCATTGAATTTTCACCATGGGGATACCAAATCTAAAATAGTTTCACTTAAGTCAATGAAAACTTGATTGGATTTACTAATTTGTTAGTTATTTCAAACTATCTTAGTTCAGGAGCTCCTGTGCACTAAGCACTCTTCAAGATTATTGGGGTAGAGCTAAAAATTAAAACAAGCAAACAAAACCACAGGAATTCCTGCCTTACTTAACATTTAAAGTATCAGTAAAGCTAATAGATTGAATAAGTAAAAATAATGTCATTTATTCTTCTCCTACCCACTTAAGCCCCCATGTTGCATCACCACTTCCTCATATCAGGTAAACCTGGTGATTCACAGACCTGTACCCCTGGGGATAAAAATATATGTTTATAAAAAATAAAAAAAAATAAAAAAAATAATGTCAGAAAGGTATAAGGGCTGTGAGAAAAATAAAGCAGAAAAAAAACAGTAACAAGGAGGTTTTAAGAGCTGTAATTTTAAATAGCATGACCATAATAGTTTTCTATTGTTACTCTAAAAACTACTAAAATTTAGTGACTTAAAATTGAGTCATGTTGTATACCTGAAACTAAGGTAATTTATATATCAATATATCTCAAAAAAAAAAAAGAAAGAAAGAAAGAAAAGAAAGAAACTTAGTGACTTAAAAACACAAATTTATTATTTTACAGCTCTTTACTTCAGAAGTCTTGGGTCTCACTGGGCTAAAATCAAGGTGTTGGTAGGGCTGTATTACTTGGTGAGTGCTCAAGAAAGAATCCATTCCCTGCCCTTTCCATCTTCCTTTTCCCCTCTCTATCTCAATTAATGGTTTCACCAGTCAGTTGCTGAGGACTGAGAACTGTCTTCTTCTGCTCATACTCCTCTACAGCTTCCTCTCCTCATAACAGCTTTACGATACAAATCAGATGATGTTGCTTACATGCTTAAAATGCACCCGTGTATTTCCATTGCAACTGGAATAAAATGCCTGTCTCTGTGACATATCAGGCCTACGTCCTCCTCTACCTTCATATAATGGTGCCGTCACTTGGTTCCCAGTCTGCAACAGCATTACTGTTCTGCTTGATCCTCAAACACCCAAACACCCTGACTTTTGCACTGGCAATTAATTATGCTCAAAATATTCTTCCCTAGAACTCCCTAGTGCTAAGTCTTCTCAAATGAGCTGAACGGGCTCTCAGCTGTTCCCTCTGGATAAAGCACACCTTTTCCCATATCCTCACTAGTCAATCCATTTTCCTTTTAATTTTATGTTTCACCCAAATGATCATTCTCTAAAGTCATTTATTCATTGTATGTATGACACCCTGTAAAATATAATATCCAAGATACAGGAGTTGTTGCATAGATCTGCATGAGCTATTTTCATGTTATTTATATGTGAATTGTGTGTTTTGGCAGTATGCCTGTGATTTCCAAAATGGAAGTAATAATGTCTGTCTTGTAATCCACCATCATACCAAGGCCTTGGACTATGCTGGTACAGGATAAGTAAGATGTTCACTAATGTGAATGAATGAATAGGAGTATTTCTAAAGAGACGTTGCTCTTTTTGCTTACAGTGTGACAATTAGGATAGCCTTCCACACGCTAGGTTGAAAGTCATGAAGTAATATTCTGATCTAACTTAAGTGTTCATTGACTTATCTCATTAACCTGTGGACTTAAATGATTTATTTGGCTTAGGCTTACATGTTTTCAGCACTATCTCTACTGTAAAATAATTGACTATAGTTAAAAACTTCCCAAACTTTTACTGCAGAAAAGGATTGGTTGCACTAGTCTGAATAAGTTGTAAAAGGCATTTCAAGCATGGCTAATGTAATCCATAGGAAACCAAAGTCACATGTAAACTGTTTTCAGCTCCATTCCCTAGAGAACAAGCATTTTGCTGCTTGGCTTTGTTTCAGAACCTTAAGACATGCCACATAGAGATCTTCATGGATTGCTAGAGTCCCATTAATACTGTCCTATGGTCCAAGTAGTATGGCAGCCGGAGCTTCATCCTCCTTCATATTTCCAACACCATTCCGCCAGGCTGAACTCTCCAAGTCCCTTTTTGCCTGCCACTAGTTATTACTTAGCTCCAAAATTTCTTGGTGTTTGTGTTTTTTTTTTGGTCTCCTCCCTCAGTCTGTGCTGAGACAGACCCTTTTAAGCCTACAGTTGCAGAAGATAAGGTGCAGAACCAGATACCTATAAGGAACTTGCTGTAGACCAGGTTGTTGCATGAGGCCATTCTTAGGAAATGAAGAGAACACTGCTTCTCCAGTGTAGCAGGGTTCAAGAAAATATATGTGTTTATTATTTTTAATCCCATTCACACAAATATCCTGATATGTCGCAAGGTCCTATTCATCTTTATAATAGTCAAGACATATTAAGTCTGCTTCTTTAGTCTTCATTGCAACATTCACAGCCTTATAACCATTCACTGGCCTGATTGTCAGCATAATCTTCCTTGTAGCTAAAAGAGTTAAGAATTTCTTCTCATATTGACAAAGAATTCTTGAGCTTTTTCACAGCATGCTTAAGCTTAGGGACAATTTTTCCTGTGCCTGTGTGTGTGTGTGTGTGTGTGTGTGTGTGTGTGCATGTCCATGCACACATTTTTGTTTGTGCATGCACACTTGCAAGGTCTCCAGATCTGGCCAAAGCAGACACCTCATAGAACATTTCTTCTAATTATCATTGCCTCTGCACTAATCAAGTTTAGCCCCATTCCAACTCCTACCTTGCATCTGAGCTTCTTCCTAATTAAACACTGCTAAAAGCCTTAGTAAATGTGATTTCAATGAATGCCAGGGATTATTACTCAACCTAATTATCCACACACACAAAAGAAATGTATTTCTGTTGACTTCAGAGCAGTGAAAATGCTAGCCTGACATCTCGTTCTGAGGGTTTATTTGTAGGGTCACTGTTGCAACCTATTAGCCCAGATATTTTTGAAAATCCAACCAGAGGTATAAATTGTTGTTGTTGTTTTGGGAGGATGTGGCTAGCTGGTGGGAACATCACTGCATTACCAGGGGAATAAGACTAGGAGAACAAGTATGAGGGATACTCTAGGGAAGGAGAGAAAGAAGTATGAGTTTAAGAATAACCATGCTGGCCACAAATTCACAAGGAATTAACAGAACATCTCGGGAGAGGATGTATGGGATTACTGTGTCCGGAATTGTTCTTCCAGGGTGGGAGAGAAAGAGAATCAATCTCTTTGTATGACCATTACTTCATGGCAGCTCTCTTGAACTGTTTGGAGTTGGCCCCATGGAGTTTACGTTCCCACATTTCTTTACTGCGTTATTGGCTCTCCTGGCATCTCCTGGGGAAGCTGGAGCCTGCATGGTTCTAGAATTAGACCTAGCTTCTAGGATTTCTGCGGCTGCTGCCCTATTAGGTGCGATGGTGACCAGGACAAAGTTCAGTCTTTGTCTCTAGGAGAAACTAATGAAACAATCTTTTGAGATTGGGGGCAATGAAGTACGAGATGCTGTGGTTGAATAGATAAGAGGAGTCTAACCTAGATGATGAATCTGTTGTATTTGATCACCACTTTATTTAAAAATATATACTTTTATTACATTCTCTGTGATTGTGGGAATATACCAATGACATGCAATATTTAAAATACAAAATATTTATTTTTTTCTTTCCCCCTCACTATTAACTATCATTCTTTAACTATCATTCTTTTTTTTTTTTTTAAAGATTTTATTTATTTGTTTGACAGAAAGAGAAAGTGTGTATAAGCTGGGGGAACAGCAGAAAGAGGGTGAGGGAGAAGCAGGCTCCCCGCTGAGCAGGGAGCTGGTTGCAGGACTCCATCCCAGGACACTGGGATTATGATTTGAACTAAAGACAGATATTTAACTGACTGAGCCACCCAGGCATTCTTTAAAAAAAAAAAAGTTCTTTGTTCTTTGTGGGTTTGATATCTGTTAGCATAACAGACTTGTGATTTTTTTTTAATATATTTTTTTTAAGATTTTATTTATTCATTTGACGGACAGAGATCACAAGTAGGCAAAGAGGCAGGCAGAGAGAGAGAGATAGGGAAGCAGGCTCCCTGCTGAGCAGAGAGCCCAATGCAGGGCTCAATCTCAGGACCCTGAGATCATGACCTGAGCTGAAGGCAGAGGCCTTAACCCACTGAGCCACCCAGGCGCCCCCAGGGATGTTTTTGTACTTTATTTTTTGCGTGTAACAGAATTCTCCCAGAGCTGATGAGATGATTGTACTAATGTGATCACATTCAAGAAAAGTAACTGAAATCCCTGGGACCATGTTTCCAGCTGTTTAATTCAGGAGTTGTAGCCCTGCTTAAAGGTCTTATTCAGTTGTTCGAGGGGTATCCATCTAATATGACCTCAGAAAAAGTCTTTATCCCATGGATCTTTCATGTACAGATTTCCAGTACATAACTTACAGTTCCCCTTGAACTGTAGCCATTAAGCAAACCTTGCCTTGAAAGTTGAGGAAGGATATGTCTGTGTCAAGGTTATAAACTGGTGATTATCTAGTAGTCCAAATTGTGTTGGAGCCCTTATTTTAGCCACTGTGCTGAATTTTAAGCAGAAGTTGAGAAAACATCTCATCATCTATCTTTACTTTTCTAGTTAAGATTATTTGTTCTTCTTTTGTCTTGGTGATTGCATTGCAGAAGGAGTCCTTAAACTTAGGTCAACAAGTGCCTATCTTTGATTTTAGTCAAAAAATCATATTCTGAAAACACTCCTGCCATATGCCTCATATTGTGTTCCTTTCAGAAGATATTTTCAAATTCCTCTTCTTTTTAAAAGAAAGAAATAACTGTATGGACTTAACATGTTCTGCCCCAGATGCATATGTTGAAGCTGTAAGCCCCAGTGCCCACCTGTTTGGAGATGGAGCCTCTGGGAGTTAATCAGAGTTAGATGAGATTATGAGGGTGGGGCTTTCAGGATGGGATTGGTAACTTTGTAAGAAGAGAAAAGAGAGGGTACCTGGGTGGCTCAGTGGGTTAAAGCCTCTGCCTTTGGCTCAGGTCATGGTCCCAGCGTCCTGGGATCAAGCCCTGCATAGGGCTCTCCACTCAGCGGGGAGCCTGCTTCCCTTCCTCTCTCTGCCTGCCTCTCTGCCTACTTGTGATCTCTGTCAAATAAACAAATAAAATCTTAAAAAAAAAAAAAAAAGAAGAAGAAGAAGAAGAAGAGGAAGGAAAGATCACTCTGTCTACCCTGTAAGTACGCGGGGATAAGGCTGCCTTCTGTGAGCCAGAACCCAACCCAGTCTCGGACTTCTAGCTGCCAAAGCTAGGGAAATAAAACTCTGTTGTTTAAGCCATCCAGTCTATGGTATGCAATGATTTTTGCCTCTTCTCCTGGAGGAGCCCTGTGGCCCAGTTACATCACAATAGATAGACAGCCTTAATGGAAGATCAATTCTGTTAGGCATGTATAAATCCAGGCAATTAGTAACGTAAATCCTTAACATAAAAAATGTCAAAATTAGATTGTCTTTTAACTACATGCTTAAAAAATGCTTTGATTTAAAAAAAAAATTAAGTTTGATAAATTTTACTCCAGTAATATTTTTACCTTTTTTAACTTTTTATTATGAAAAGTTCCAGTGTATTTATTTTTTTTAAAGATTTTATTTATTTATTTGACAGACAGAGATCACAAATAGGCAGAGTCAGGCAGAGAGAATGGGAGGAGCAGGCTCCCTGCTGAGCAGAGACACCCCCCTCCTCCCCCCGCCCCCCCACCGCAATGTGGGGCTGTATCCCAGGGACCTGAGATCATGACCTGAGCCAAAGGCAGAAGCTTTAACCAACTGAGCCACCCAGGTGCTCCAAAAGTTCTAGTGTATTTAACAGTGGTTAGAAGGGTATAATAAAACCTCATACTCGAATTCCCTGACTTCAAAAACTATCAGCTCATAGCTCATCTTGTCTCACCTATACTCTGTTATCAGCCACTGAGGTATCAGCCCTAACACTTCATTCTTGAAGGGGAGGCGATTGAATCATTCAGAAATGGAATTTTAAGAAAATCAATCTCAGTCTCTCTCTCTGTTGCCTCCCCCACCACATGCCTTCTTTTGCTGAGGTTCTTCTGTTGTTGTTTTTAATGCATTTTTTCTTCTTTAGCTGAGAATGAGGAATTGACTCTATATGGTGCTTAATCAATACATAGATCTGCAAGATACCATTTTACCTCTTAGTATTTATTCACTGTTTTTGAAAGGAATCTTAGAAATTATTTACAGCTTCAACATATAAAGACTTTAATGTCAACAGAGCAAAATAAATAATTATTAAGGAACAAAATTAATAATTTAAAAATAATTAGAAAGTATAATTTCCCCAACTATTGTTCTTGAAACTTGGGATCGTTGAGTAGAAATTCCCCGTGGAGATATAACTTATTTACAGTATTTTCCTCTTCAGAAAATCACATTAATAATTCTGCCTATGGAAATAAATGGTATCTGCAGATAGAGGCAGATAAATGATGGAATATGGATTTGTTATCAATAAATTGTGTAGCTGAAGTCATGGAAAAGAGGTATCTTAGAGACGAAATAAATAACCAAATAATTAAAATCATGTGGGTATGCAGAGCTCTGAAAATAACTAAGTTATATCTTCCCACCCCTGTCATCTTTCAAAAGCAGCTACTAAGTACAGTTCGAAGTTGGCTCAACTAGTGATTAAAAAGTCTTACATATTGCTTGAGGTGAAACATGGATCAGAAAAGATGTACTTTTCAGAATGTCTTTCACCTCAGTGGCTCAGTCTGACTCTTGGTTTTGGCTCAGGTCACGATCATGAGGTCCACCAGCCATGAGCCCCATATTAGGCTCCTTGTTACCCAGTTGCTTTGACATTATTTCCCCCTCTCTCACCTGCTGCTCTTCCCCCTACTCTTAAACACTCCATCTCTCTCGTTCTCTCTCTCTTTCAAATAAATAAATAAATAAATAAATAAAAATGTCTCTCATCTCCAAGTAAATGTGGAATTAGGTATATATTTATGCATGTATGTATGTATTTAAATATTGTACTAGTAAGCACATTCAAATGAGCTCTTATCAAAGGCAGTTAAATTGTAGCCTTGTACACCCTTTTGAAAATGACTGGGATTCCAAAGACGCTTTTTTCTTTGTATCTCCCACTCGTATTTTTTGTATTACTGAGAAATATAATCCACTTCTTTCAACAAACATTTTCCCCCCTGCTTAATCTGTTAGGTATATTGGGTTCCATTGTGAAATAAGAAGGTTGTATTATATAAAAACTAGTGGCTAAGCCAACCTTGATCTCTTGTAATTCTAAAAATTCTTTATTTAAAAGAAAAGCTGATCACTTAGTCCCTTTGAGTGGTGGTGCGACAAATTGAAAATAGGTGGCTTTAGCGTACTCCTATCATCATCCTCTTAAAAGAAGGATATTTACGCACACACACACGCACACACACACACGCACACACACACACAGAGTACAGAAAGTTACCTTATGGATCAGTATTTCATCAATGTCTTAGAGTAAATATGAGTATGATTTGTAGTAACTCATGAAAAATGCATTTTGTATTTGAATGTTGTATTATGTACAATCTTAAATACACCACAGAGAAATACATGATTATACCACACATATTTATAACTTGTGTTAGTACTTAGAATCTGAACTGCTGTCTTAAAAAAAAAAAAAAATAACAACTTGGAATCATTCTTCTTCTTGAAAAACTTCAGAAAAACATTTCTGTAAGTGTCAAATTTAATTGCCTATGATTCATTTTTGACAGATCATGTACTTAAACCAATGAGCCTTAGTTCTTTTCTTTTAAATTGTTGGCAGTCAAAAGCATTGTATTACTCATCGCATTGTAGATAGAATCTGCACAATATTACTGACAGATTTTTGTATTAATTAAAGATTCCATGTTGTGTAGACTGCATGCTGAAGATGTGGTAGATTCCATTAATCTATACACAAAGGTGAGAAAGTAAAGGATTGGTAACTCGACTAAAAAGATCACCTTTGGATGGATTTTGAGAAAATGTGAAAATGGGTTTAAAATGATGAATTATTATCATTCAAAACAGTGTCAGAGATGAAAAAATGGCTCAAATACTGTTCTTTCATTAGAAAGTAAAGAATGTGATACAGATTAATCATTAGCTCATTTGGTGTTTTAAGTTTGTCAGCATGCAAATATTGACCTGAATAAATGTAATTTTTTTCTGGTATCTAATGTGTTGGCTAATACAAAGGACACTTTATGACAGTAAATTTAAATTCCATGTATATACAAAAGTACACAGTTTACTGAAATTGTAAATTTTGGAAGTAGCTGAGTGTTAAATTAGCTTCCAAACATAACTGATTTATACCCTAAGAGAACAACTTACACATTTTAAATTCAGACACATCATATACATAGCCATCACACTGAGGTAATTGGATGATATATTTTATTTTCTTTCTCTTATATATATGGCAACAAGAGGTCATATTTACTCTGTGTGGATAGCTTTCAGATACATTCCAAAGCAGAGACAAATTTATAGAAAAGCCCATGCATGTGGCAGTGATTTCATTTAATAACACAAACACAGCAAAAGCAATAGCAGCTGAGTTGTATTTTTATTTCTTATTGTCTGCCGGGCAGTATTCTAAGATAACATAAACAACATCACTCATTCAGTCCTTACAGTATTGTTATGGAGTAAGTACTGTTAGTGTTACCAGTTTAGAGAAGAGACAACAGAAGCATCCTGATGTTCAGTAGCTCTCCGGAGAGTAAAGGCTGAGGATCCATCCTTGGAAAGTTTGAATGCATAGATGATACTGTTAAAACATATGCTTAGCTACCTTCCCAAGATAACATGAGGGCATTTTGGTTGAAAGGGAGCCGGATGTTCACAAACTATAGAATCTTACTTACAAAAAAAAAAAAAAATGTTTACTCCTAAAACCTTAAGGCTACTACAATTTTGGAGGCTGGGCAAAACGATATGAAGGTATTAGAAGCAAACAAAAAACAACTACAAATTTTTTAGGACAAAATGAATGTTGAGACATGAGAATTCTTCAATAATAACCTTAATGAATATTTCAAGAATATTGTCCAAGATTATCCATGGATGCAAATTATGCATGAATCTATGAAAGATGTATTTAGTTCAAGGTTTTAAGCTTAGGGGTGAAGGCTGACAAACTATCAGTGGTAATATTCCATTCAATAAGGAAAAGGAAATAAGTCTATAAAATTTTAAATTTTAATTAACTCATGCATTTACCCAAATCTTAGAATGCAGACATAAGTTGTAATACCAAAATATGCATCTTTTCAAAGTACCTGTATTTTACAGGTAGAAATTTGTTGACTACAAGTATCAACATATTTACTGACAATTTTGGGAAATCATCTGGACTATTTCCTGCCACAATTCTAAGGTCAAAGACAACATACCAGATAACATACTGGAACCAGATAACATAGTAGAAATTAGTTCACAACTAAAAAAAAAAAATCTCCAAAGGATAACTTTGGTAAAAATAGATTAAGGTAATTTGTCTAATTAAAATAGAGTATATCAAGACTAGAAGATACATAAGATACAAGACAAGTGAGTTTGTGTATGTGAAAATTATACCAACACACATGTACTGACAGTGAAGTACAATAGGCAAATATATTATTTTGGGGGTTTATTAACACATCATTTTATTTATGTTTTCTTTAAATTTCAGTGGATTCAGTGGTGAGAGTTTTTTTTTCTTTTTTTTTTAAACGCATTCCATAGTATACATAGTTACAGTTACTTGGATTTATTTCCTTAAGTAGAGCAAAACTACAAATGGAAATACATGAAAATGTGAATTTAAAGCTTAATTTATTTCATTCTGAAGTTAAACAAAAAAACATGAACTTGTAATCAATTTTGTCTTCTTTTTTTAATTAGTATATTAAACAAACAACACAATAGAAAAAAATATATATTTATAGTATGTACACTTACATTTTATTATTTTTTAAATTAACTTGCAAGGGGCACCTGAGTGGCTTAGTCAGTTAAGCGGTTGCCTTTGGCTCAGGTCCTAATCTCGGGGTCCTGGGATCGAAGGCCATGTCGGGCTCCCTACTTAGTGGGGAGTCTGCTTCTCCCTCTCCCTCTACCCCTCTGCCTACTTGTGCTCTCTCTCTCAAATAAATATATACAATCTTTAAAAAAATGAATTAATTAATTAGCAAAATTATAATTAGTTCCACTTTCAAATTTTGATGGAAGTCTATAGCACTTATTAAGTACTTTCTCAAGGTTGTATTACTTGTAGTAATAAATATTAGTGTTAATACTAAAGCCAACGTAGAATACTTTTATACACAGAACTGTTCTAGGACTTTATATTTATCATCACAGCACTTTGAATCAAGCATTATTATTATTATTATTTCCTACTTAATATAATAATAAAATTATAATTACTCATTACTATTATTTTCTGATTAATGGAAAAGACTAGGAAAATAATCAAGTATGTATGGACTCATATTTGAGTATATGTGAACTTTAAATATATGTCTTGAGAAATAAAGGAAGTACTTGATAAGTAATGATAGTACATATGGTTATTTATTTAGAAGAGATAAGTATATGCAACAATTACAGAGGCAGTTAAAAGGAAGACTTAAATAGTACCAGACTACTAACAAATCAACTTAAATGTCTACCAGTCTACTGTAAGAAATGCAAAATAGAATAGAAGATAGTAGGATCTGATTAATACAGAAAAAAAAATGACAAATCCCATAAGTAAGTATGTGTGCATGCATGTATTTATGATTCATATATTGCTTTAATGGTCCAAATTATTTGCAATTTCCCATGTCTACTTAATTTGCAATGGAGTTTTGCAGCCCCTTCAGTCAAAAGGAGGAACATGATCCCTCCTTGATTCCCTGCACTTCCCCATAACTTGGTGCAGCCAGTAATTGCAAAGGACTGAGCATACACTTGTATGTTTCAGCTTGGTTTCTTGCTGTTATTCTTTCTTTGGCTTGAGAGTGTTTCTGAGCAAGCCTGCTGGCAGAAGAGACACATGGATAGATACCATATTGCTACATTGCTATGTTGCTATTATTGAATACCTGAGGGAAAGGTCATGGCTAGCATAGGGGATAACTTTAGAGGACAAGTGCATTAAAAAAAAAGAGAGAGAGAGAGAGAGAGACACTAAAGTGCTTTACTAAACGGTATCATTACTTACACTTTGCCCATGGCAAAATTTGTTAAGCGGAACTATCCAGCACTGTGTAGAACACTTACAATCATTTGTCTCTGATAGTTAAATGCAAAGAGAGCCTAATATGGTGGTAATCAAAAATTCCCAGTACATAATATCAAAGCTGCTCTTAGATATTCTTAAATATGTGTGTTCAAGATCAAACAAGTAAAAATCGTCATGTGTAATATGCAAACTATAGAATTTATGACCAAAATCATGAATTTGTTGTTTCGATCTTAGGATGGTAAGTGTTAAGGACTGTATATTTGTATTCCTCCCCCAACCCCCAATTCATTCATTGAAGCTCTAATTTCCAGTGTGTCTGTATTTGAAGTTGGGAAAGAATTAAGGTTTAAAGAGGTCATAAGGGTGGGGACCTGATCTGATAGGGTTAGTGTCCTTGAAGAAAGACACCAGAGAAACCTCCTCTCCCCCACCACCGACTCCAGCCTTGCCCTGTGTGCTCTCACCTAGGAAAGGCCACTTGAGGGTATAGTAAGAAAGAGGTGTCTGCAAACAGGAAGATTCCTCATCAGAAATAACCCTGACAAATTTGTGCTTGCTCTAGAACTTTTACCTCCAGAGCTGTGAGAAAATAAATTCCTATTGTTCAAGACACCCAGCCTGCAGGATTTTGTCATGGCAGACAAGACTGACTAATTCAGTAAATTTGAGCTGATTTTAATTTTAATTTATATTTCGTGATATAACTTGTGTATTTTGAAGAACCAGTAACTTCTAGGAGAACATTTTGAAGTCTCTAACAAAGACTTAATAATACTATCTTTTGAAATAATACATCTATAAACAGTTTTGCCTCCCACACCTGATGCCATACCCACATGATAATCAAACGTATTATATAAAACTATATTTTTCAACATTTAAGTTTCTCATTATAGTATTTAGTGTTCAAATGCCTAAATTTGTACTATAGCAGTAAAAGTCATAAATATGCATATGGAAGAAATCTTATTTTGTGTTTTAATAAATGAATCTGAATTCTACTAAGATCTTCCTGGATCTTAGTAATTTAGTCTTAGTGAATTCAAAGTCTCCCCTCATTTCATTCTTGATAGGATTTAATAGTCAATGGGTTCCTTAAGAAGAATCAAACTGTAAGTTTTTTTGTTTGTTTGAGAGTTTCTTCTTGGGTTTTTTTTTTGGGGGGGAGGGGCGCAGATCTCTGCCCTTTTTGTCATCCAAAAATACCGGTGGCAAATCCTTTTTCTAGATAGTCTTTATTGTCTTTGCAGATGACTGTACATCCTCCTCACCACATGGCCTCCTGAAGGCATTCACCCCCCTCCAGAGATATGTGGAAAATACATACATTCTTGCAAAGATATCTCTACCATTTCAATGCTATTTTGTTTTTCCAGTCATCATATATGATTGCATAGCCCTGCTGCTTCTCCACAATCTACCTAGGGGGGCAGCACTGCTCTATTCAGATACACATTCCTCACCCCCAAATTTCTTGTTTTGTTTTGATTTGATACATACTTTCCTAAACAAGATTCTGCATGCTCTAAGCATTACCTTTGGAGCAAATGGAGCAGGGAGAGATGAAGAGAGAAGTTTCTCTTCCCTTTATCAGGACCATAAGTTAGTTTTCTAACGACATTTTCTTCATTTTCCTCTGGTCTGTGATGTATAGCATGAAAGTTATTTACTTTAAGTTCAGTATTTGGGTTTTCACATTGAAGAAACCTATTTTTTTTTACCTAACTATTCTCTTAGTAAAAAAATCAAGAAGGTACCCTATTGTATTTCATCATGCTATCCATTCAGTAATCTAAAGAGAAAAAAATAATACAAGTTAACTGAATAAGGAGGAGGAAATGAAAAGGGTACTCAAAGGAAAATCATCAGTTAATAAAGCAAATATTATCCTGATGAAAAATCAGTGCTTTGTTATCAGCCAGCGAGGTAATCTGAAGAGGAGAGGGATTAATTTTGTGCAGTGGAATTGTGGTGACAGGGAAATAAAGACTGATACCAAGGTAAATGATGATTTTAAACATTGTCTAGAGGATTAATCTCAAATCCAAGGTGAATCAAACTCATCCTGGATAGAAAGTGTAATTTCAAATCAACAAGAGCAATATATGTATGCTCTTAGGTTTTCAACCTATGCTTAAAATTTGCCTGAAATTTGGAAATAGGGAGTATTGAGAAATTTTTTTCTTTTTAACTTTTTTACACACTTGCTGTGGACAGATGTGCCCTGTTTAATGTAAAGAATTTTCTTAGCGACAGGCTAGGGGTATGCAGCAGAAAGGTAAGATAAGGAGAAAATGTGTGATACAACAAAGATTTGATGTTAGTATCAATGTATGAAATATGAAAGGGACAATATTGTCCAGTCATTCCAAATGACATTTCTACTTTACCTCAATTGTGAGAATATTGTTAAATGCTGATTTTATAGATTTCAAAAAATTTTTTTTTTAATTTCAGGACTTTAAAATAATAGTATGCCTCTTATTTTTAATGCTTTTTTGTTTTAGGGTGCTATTGTATTTGAGTTTGTGACTATGGTGGTGACATACACCAATGGACAGAGAAGAAAAGAATGTGTAGAAATCTGACTGGAAGTCTGGATATGCACCTGCCACATAGTGATCCTGCCATGAATACACACTTATTTTTGACATTAATGCCTGTTCATTAATTTACCAATTTGCCTTTTGGTTTTTGAAAACATAACGGTGTCCACTGAAGAGTTTAGGCCTACTTGAGAGTTAAACTTACTTTAATGACGTTAAAATAGTGGTTTTTATAGTTTATTTTACTGATTAAAATTTTTTTTTTCAAACTTACATATATTTAAAAGGCTGAAATGTTTAACATCAAAGTATAAAATCACAAGAGAAGAACATAAAAAATAAAACAAAGTATTCTTTATGTTTTACCTGTTTCCATATTTCTCTTAAACTATTCCAAATGTTTCCTAACACAAATATTTAAATGACTTACTGCTATAAAATGTATCAGAGTTTAGAAAGAACTTACAAGATCCCTTAGGCATTAGATCTGAGTAAGCCATCAGCTACTTAGGAATATAGATAGCATCATGTATAGTTCCTCACCATGTTTGATTCCTGTACTTGTGTTCTGGCTTAGAGCCTTTCCTTCTGCTCACATTATTACTTCTATGACAAAGGTAGGTAAGGGACTTAGAATAAAGTTAATCGAAGGAACCAATTACAATTAATCTTTTCACAACCTGTAGACTTTATAACACCCGTTTTTCTACATAAGTGTATGTCAGTATTTTATAAAAGAATAAAATCTAAGTCTGCCAAATCCCCCCCCCCCATAAATGTAAAACATTTAAGATGTTAGTGTTCCTGTTCACATATCTGAAAAAAACCTATAGCACAACAAAAAAATACTGTACCTTTGGAGTGTGTCTGAACTTTATTCTTTTTAAATAAATAGTCTCAGTAAAATATGAATTGTCAGACTAAATATTAAATTATGTGAATTAGCTTTTTGTTATTTTTGCTCAATTTTCCTTCTTGGTGGGGTGGGACTAAGAGAGAGATCACTTTTGAATGAGAGTAAATTCAAAAATTACACAAAGATAGATAGAAACTCTCTTTGCCTATAAGGAATTCATACAGAATGTACTTAAAATTAAGTGACATAAACACAGAATTTTAGGCATCTGTGTAAATAAAACTGAACATATTCCCACACCACACGTAATATCTCTATCTATATGTATTTCTACATCTTACCTATCTTTATCTCTGCCTACCTGCCTATCTACCTATCACTGTTTCTTCCAGCATGGCTTTGGGATCCTAGTAACAGAATAAAGAGTATAATCTACAAAACCAAAGGAAGAAGCAGAGAATCACAAAGAACAGTTGTCAACAAAACAGTAGAAAATGAGAAAGCCAAGGTTAGCCTTGTTTCTCCATAAACCAAAGTCCAAGACAAAGCTTGCATGCATTTAGTTTGTTTGGGGATATGATCGGAGGAAGTGGATATAAAGTGCAAGGGAGTGAAACATGAAGGGCAGAAAGCCAAAAGAAGGATGTATTATGGATTTAGGCACTGCTCAGGTGACCGATACTTGATCCCACCAGAACAGCCTATCAAGTGCTTTGAAATACATGTCAAAGTTCTTAGCCTGGATAATTAAGAAGGCAGTATTTATATATCATAAATGTTATGGCTGGTAACACTTCTGCTCTCTGGAGTCGACCATGTATAGGTGGAGTTTTTCCTAGCGGCGTTCTACCTTATAATGTTAGAAAATCTACAGAACAAAATGTATGAGGTATACACAGCAATGATATCAAGTAAAATATGGCATTTTTCACTCACATGGAACCAGTACAACCCTGCACAATATAATGCCTAAGCTGGAAGAAGAGGAGGAACCAAGAGGATTAAAAATAATAATAATAAAGATTTATTTTTCATTTATTTGAAAAAAGCATGCGTGAGAGGGCATGAGAGAAAGATAGAGCATGAGAGGGGGGAGGGGCAGAGAAACAAACAGATACCCTGTGGAGCAGGGACCCCAACACAGGAGGTTGCCAGAGCTCTGATATTGTGACCTGAGCCGAAGATGCCTAATGAAATAAGCCACTCAGGCGCCCCAAGAGAATTTTAAATTGTTACATAAGAAGAATCAAAACAATCCATTTATTGGACAACATAAGATCAACTCTTGCCCATCACTAAGCTGAATTCTTCGCAGAGCCCTTACTAGTTAATTCTTAATAAATTTCTCTAAGGTTCTTAGACAAAAAGCCCAATACTATATGCAACAGTTTGTATTACTTACTGCAACTGTTTCTGGCTCTGTAACTGATATGTATATCCTCTTCCTGCTTATGTGAACATTTTGATTTCCTTCATGAATCTGGCATGTCTAGGTTCTTGGCTGATGGAGTTATTTGCATCTTTGTCCATAATGTGTGCAATTACTTGTGATGCACCATAATCATGGATACTGGTCATTCACTGTTGTCACACATCTGGATGAACCTAGAGGCAACCTGATGAATTTCTTGGCTTCCAAACATACTGTTCCTGGTACACTTGTGCACAAGTTCTTTGGCCCTTTATAGTTGTAAGTATCTGGATCTGTATGGACTTTACAATAAAATAACATTTTTCTCCCTCCTCATCCTCTTTAGTGAGGAGACCAAATGACCAAGTGTTAGTCATAGCTTCAAGTCTATTATGATCCTTAAAATTTTATTTAATAGATGTGAATTCACCAACCTAATCAAATCAAATTAAAACAAAACAAAAACAAACTTGCAGAGACAGAAGTTATAGGAAATCAAGGAAGTGATTTAGAGAGGGGGCCAGTATCACTTCTACTCCTTATTTCCTGGGCTCAGATATTTTAGCTCTTTGAAGCACACTGCTATGTATAAGCTTATACACTGCATCCCAGAAAAAAATTTCCCAGCTCAAAGGGTGATTTTCCTGAGCTGGCAAATTAACTCAGTCTTTATAAGTACATTCTACCATTCTATTAGGTTGTTTTGAATGGTGAGATACACAGTAAAACCAGTAAATCCTACCATAATGTATCCATGTTCATACTTTCTCAGTCAGGGAGTTGAAACCATCTACATCTTTTTTCCCACTGGTGTCTGGTGCTTGTTTCTGGCTTAGAAGTAGGCTCACAGTTTCTCTCCACTTGGGCTTCTCCATGTTTCTCACCCTGTAAACTAATCTGGACTTCCTCAGACTGCATTAGTTGGGTCCTAAGAGTAGGTATCCTGTGAAAGATTAAGCCAAGAAAAAGCTGCAGTATTTTGCAGGGACCTTGCTTTGGACACTTACACTTTTATTATAGTTTGTTCATTAGAAATGAGAAAGTAAGTCTGGACTCTGTATTTCAGGAGAGAAAAAGTATACTCAAATATTTGAGGTAGAATTAATAAATGTGCAGTTGTATTTTAAAATCATCACTCTGCAACTGCTGGTTACACATTATTTACATTATTTTCATATGAAAAATACATTTACCACTTCCTAAGACCCACCTCTGAAGAATCATCTATATAATTGTAAATATTATAACATTGTATGAGATAAGGTCTCTATCAAGACTACTTTGCCATTATAGCTTGAAAACACACAAATTGTGTGTAAATGAACATATATGCCTGTGTTCTAATAATACTTTATTTATAAAAACATGTGTACCCTCCTGCCCATAGTTTGTTGGCCTGTGATCTATTGCATAATGCTCAAGCTGGAGGTCTAGGATTTGCTCATCTGAATCAGGTCCTTACATGTGGATCCTTTTATAAAGTTCTGTGAATTTAGTTTTTCTCAGCCTTGAGGCCCCAAAACTAAAACAACGAGTTCTCTGACCCTCATAACTCAAATACAATGTTGAAACAAGTAGAAGAGTCACAATAGCCATTCTCATTCAGAAAGGGGGTAAATGGAAGGCATGTCAGAGGCCTGCATGTGTATAGTGATTCTGAAACGCAGCTGGGCAGAGGTTGCCTGCTAGGAAGTTTTGAGGGCTTACTGCTGTCCTTCAAAAGTGTGAGGATCCAAAGTTCCCTTTTCATTTTGCATTGCCTCTGTCCCTTTTAGTTTAAGCTAAAATAGCTCTTTATAAAAATTTTGTGAATGCTTATGGATCAATTGTAAATCTGCTCAATTAGACAAAAGCCATATTAAAATTTTTCTCTGAAATAAGAACTTTTCTGCCTTGGGTTTCCAGCAAAGCTGCTGAAGAACACCTTAAGATTTTTCAGAAAGTTTAGTGTTCAATGAAAACTGCAAGATGCATCTACAAGATCACTGGTGGGTCTTTTGCCTAACTGAACACTTTTCTCAGGTAATTCTTCAGATACTTCCCAGGTCTTTACCAATGATCTTATATTTACATGCTGAGTTTCATTTTTACTCTGAAACTCTTACTTTACTTGAAAATCTTGAGGAGGTGGGAATGAGAAATAATTTACATTTCAAACCAAGAAATCTCTTCTGCCTTTCTATTTTCTTGACTTCTGTTTGAATACTGAAAAATTCTTTATTTTAAACCCCTGTCTTTCCTTTTTAATTTTACTGTGGGCAGTTAGATGAAGCCAGGCAGCACTCCACGGCTATCCTGGATACATGCGAAATGCTGAGTATGTTATCAACATCCTACATCAGTATGGTGTGTTTTGCCAAATTAATGAACCGATATGATATGTTCTTGTTAACTCAAAGTTATACTGATTTGACACCTTTATGTTTCTGAGATCTTCCTGTGTGTTAGGCAAAAATTTTTAGGTGGTGCATGCCTGTATATGTCTTTATTTCACAATATTTGATTTATAGTTTTTCTGGATATGGAATTTTAGATTGGGAATCGTTTTTTCTCAGAATTTTAAAGATATTTGCACATTATCTTTTAGACTATGTATAAATTTTATTCCAGTAAGATTCTGAAACCTTTTAAGTAACCAATTCAGAACTCTCATCTTTTGCGAGTGACGCAAATTCATCTTGATATATTTATATATATATGTTTTCAAGTCTATTTATGCCCAGTTTTCTAAATTTTTAGAACAATGTCCATTGATTTAGAACTTTAGATCTGTATGGTGTGTGTGTGTGTGTGTGTGTGTGTGCACAACTTTATCTTCAATCATTTATTTCACTTAGCTCTAAGCAAGTGAACTTCCTAAGAACAAAGACAGGGGACACAGCAACCCTTGTATCAACCTAATTAATACTGAAGAAGCAAAAAAGAATGTTCTGAAGAAAGATGAGATGTTCTTGGAAATACAGCATTCAGATAACCTTTAGATCATTTGGTACCATTAAAGTTTAAAAAAAGTGATAATATATATTACAATGTCATTTCTTATATAATCTCTCTTGTATAAATAATACAGAAAACTACAGTATTGGTACAATCATCAAAATTTTTAGAAAGTATTACTTATCTCAAAAATATGTGCTTTATGTTTTTCAATAACAAAACTATGACTCTTGGTTGCACAGACATGAAGATCAGACTGGATGTTTCAGAGACCCTTATTGACAGTCATGTGATTAGATTTTTACTGGTGGCTTATAAAAATAGCTCTGGTAAGTATTCTTAAAGGGAAGGGAACTATGTATCTTTCCTCTTAGTCCCTCTCACTGCCTGAAATGCAAGCATAACAGATAGATCTTCAGCCATTATCCTGTGCTGTAGTGACCTTGGAATGTAAACCAGGGCAAGTAGAGTACCATGATGGGAAGTAATTTATCCATGTCAACATCAGGTGGATTGGAGGTTGGATTCACTACTTCTGTACTTGTTGACCATGAGTAACAAATATTCTTCTCTTTACAACAGTGTTATCCTGAACATCTCTTCAATTTCATTTCTTTAATTTATACCCAAACATAAGATTTGCTAGTACATAATTTTTAAAGTGAATACCCAACTTTTGTAGCAACATGGACAGGACTGGAAGAGATTATGCTGAGTGAAATAAGTCAAGCAGAGAGAGTCATTTATCATATGGTTTCACTTATTTGTGGAGCATAACAAATAGCATGGAGGACATGAGGAGTTAGAGAGGAGGAGGAAGTTGGGGGAAATTGGAAAGGGAGGTGAACCATGAGAGACTGTGGACTCTGAAAAACAATCTGAGGGGTTCGAAGTGGCGGGCGGTGGGAGGTTGGGGGAACTAGGTGGTGGGTATTAGAGAGGGCATGGATTGCATGGAGCACTGGGTGTGGTGCAAAAATAATGAATACTGTTATGCTGAAAATAAATAAAAGAAAAAAAAATAAAGTGACTTCAACCAGAGAAATTGAATGGGCTCAATAAGTGAGTATTATAGTACAATATAGGTGTTTTCTTCAGTTCTGTGTTTAAGATAAAGGTAGTTGGGGTGCCTGGGTGGCTCAGTCGTTAAGCATCTGCCTTCGGCTCAGGTCGTGATTGCAGGGTCCTGGGATCGAGCCCTGGATCAGGCTCCCTCCTCAGAGGGAAGCCTGCTTCTCTCTCTCCCAATCCCCCTACTTGTGTTCCCTCTCTCACTGTCTCTCTCTGTCAAATACATTAAAAAAAAAAAAGATCATAAGATCAAGGTAGTAATTTTATTCCATAATTGTATGTCTTTAACTATACTCATTATCTATCTATCTATCTATCTATCTATCTATATATATATATCTCCATATACACATTCATGTGTCATGTATAGATTTTCTGATTCCCTCTTTTGATGCTTTTAAATAGTGACATTAGAAATAAAAGTCGAAATCTATTTGAATTTAAAATTAGTGAAAAATTTAACTTTTTCAACTTTGAATTATTGCTTATTATTATTTCAGGGCTATCCAAATGAATTATATACTTTTCTTTACCTTTTAAAAAAATTAGAGTGAAGTAATAGTGAGTTTACCATCAACTATCTAGGGAGTAATTTTCTGTATATTAAGAATAGAAGACTTTATACTTCATAATATTTTCTGGGATCATGCTCAACAAATAAACACCTTAACTAAAAACTCCTTGCTTGAATGGCTGCTGACTTTGACAGTCGTCAGCATAACTTTTTATGCATCAACTCTTAATATACCAAATTCCCTTCCTGTGTAGACCTAAGGCATATGCAAGTAAGACCAATACATACACAGCAAGGTGGAAAAATTATTAACAGGACACCCACATTCCCCCCACTGGCCCATATAAATTCACCAACACCTTTTTAATAGCTTGCTATTGAATTTATTGTCTATAAACCTGAGAGAATTAAAATACAATACAAAGATACATAGTTTTGTAATCTTATTCTATTATCTTCTCTCTACTGTGGGTCACTGAGGAGAAACTTGTTTTCCAGACAGTTCCTATTTAGTTCTATGCTAAAAGTACCAGAAGTCACATTCAGTTTACCAGATAATTTCCATTCCTATTCTTATTCCAAACATTATGTGGTGGGTTTTTTTTTTTTTTTTTTTGGTCCTATTTTTATTTTTTACATCTACACTATGATGTTTAAGGTGTTCAACATCTTCTGTATTCTGTACTACATTCTTCCATTTATTTAGCTTCATCTAGCTCTCTCTCAAAACATGTTCCATGTTGAAGATCTGTCCTTTTCTAAGTGAATAGGATTTAAATTCCTCTTTTATTCTCTGAAGCTCTGTTGATAAATTACGCTTTTGTGATAAACTTATCTCTTCTCTATTTTAGGGTGTAATCACTCACTAAGTCTAAGAATATCTGTAGCATTTTAAACCAAATAAAATAATTGGTATGTTCCAAAAGGAAGACAAGATAGAGAAATGATAAATGTCTTGGGCTTTATGGTTTTCCAGTAATGGATAACAAAGACTGACCCAGAGTAACATAATTAGATCAGAAATGCTTGTTTTTGATGTGATCTCGTGTTGGGCCTCACATCCCTCTCCACTTGAAAGCCTTTGGCCCTCTCAATGTGTTTAATGGTATCCAGTGCTATTTACCTCACTGTGCTAATCTGCTCATAACTGCTTTTAGCTAATGTAACTAGAAAGATGAGATTAAAGAATAAGTTATAGTGGCTAATACCCATTACACACATGCTTTATCTCTACCAATCATTTATTTTTTGACAGGAAAAATGACTAAAGTAAGTGAAGCTGCAATTATTAAATATAATACTGTTATCAGATCTATGTCAAAAATGTTTTTTTTTTTAATGTGTGTGTTTAAAAAAATAATAATAAAGAAGGGAACCTTTTTCCATATTCTTCACCAGTGTGCATCTATTTCTCCTAACGGGATAAGTCCTATGGAAAAAGGTTCCAAATCTCATTGTCCTACTTAAGTAGACATGACCTACCCGAGAAGATTTCAAGCACTCTGTCATTTTTAATAAAGTATTTGTACAAGCAGTCTCCCTAGACCCCTGCTTATCTGTATAAAATGAGACCAGTGTCTATAAAATGGGGGTGTGGGGAGTTGGTTGTTATAAAGGAATTTTAAAAACCTGAAGAATAATTATCAGTTCATTCATTAGCAATTGATTCCTAATGTTATCAACATAAATTTCACCATTTATTTCCAATCTTCTGTTTTGAGAAGGCATAAAATCTATTGGCAGTATGTGCCAATACAAATGATAACACAAGGCAAAATCAATAGGAAAAAAAAATACAGGTTAGCTCTAAGTATAAGTACTTCACTATTATACAATTTTGTCAGATTCTGAAAACACAGGTATTTTCATTTCTGAAAATCATTCAAAAAAGCAAATTTTTCTATTTTTCCTAAAGTGCATAAACTAAAGCTGCATTATTTTTTTATTAACTTCTCTAATGTAATTAATTAATACATTATATAGCAGAGAGGGAACTCTGTCAAAATTATTTGCAAAAAAAAAAAGCCCAAATTTGATTCTTACTAAGAAAATTTCTTACTAAGAAAGTAAGTAAATAAATAAAGGAAGAAAGTAAGTAAGTATGTAAGAAAATTTCTTACTAAGAAAATAGATAACAATGTGAGGTAACAAGATACATCATATAAATAAGGTTTTTCGAAAGTGGTATATAACAGAGTATAGATAAGAGAACGTTGGATGTAAATAGCCATTACAAAGCCAGGTAGCAACAACCCCCCAAAAGTCACATCAGGATCTTTTAATTTTCAGTCCATTGTTACTTTTTCATGTTTGTTTTATTGTCAAAATTAAAATAACACTTTATATTATAAATTCAAACGTACTGTTTTCCCAGCATTCTAATATGACAGTCATTTGTCAAAGAAAATATTAATTTTCAATTGATAAACTATGTAAATTTTAATACCTTTGAAAATATAATGAAGTTTTGATGAAATTTATCAGAGATGTCCACTATAAGAAAATTTAAAAAATGTAAAAAGGAAACATAAAAGATTTAACATTATATTTTATTTTTATTTGAACTATTTGCAGTATATATTTGTAATGCTTTCTGATTTTTCTCTGTAGGTATGGGAACATTCTATTACTATGCCTTTGGAAAACTGCTTCTGTTGCCATTCTTCAATATATCACTGATACACAAGTATCTATATGTGTGTGTGTGTGTATATCTATATATATATATATATATATATCTCATTGGGCATATAATATTGTTCTCACTATTTGGTTCTCAGCACTAAGTTTGTGTGTATCTGTGTACATATATATGAATATGTGTAAGTCTGAAATTTTAAGCATTATAGTTCACTGAGACTAACTTCACAAGCTCATTTTCACACTTACACTACTATGGTTTTTTAATATTAGGTTTGCTGAGATATAATTAATACACCATACAATTCAAATGTTTAATCTGTGTAATTCAGTGGGATTTAGCTTATTTACAATAATATGCAACATCACCATTATCAATTTCAGAACATTTTGACCACCTCAGAAAGAAACTCTGTACCTTTTAGCTGTCATTCCACTATTCCCCAATCTGTCCAGCCCTCAGTAAACTATTCATCTACTGTCTATTTCTGTATGTTTGCCTTTTCAGGACAGTCAATATAAATGGAGTCATATCACACAGGGTCTTTTGTGACTGGCATTCTTTATTTAGCATAATGTTTTCAATGATCATTCATACTATAGAATGTGTCATTACTTAGTGTTTTTGTGTGGTCAAATAATATTTCATTGTGTCAATATATACATTTTGCTTATTCATCCATTGATGAATATTTGAATTGTTTTTAAAACTTTTGTCTATTGTGAATAATCTGCTGTACATATCCACATACAGATTTTTGTGAGGATATATATTTTTATTTCCTCTATGTACACCTATGCATGGAATAGATGCATCATGTTAACTCAATGTTTACTATATTGAGCCATGTTTTTAGGAACTTCCAGATTATTTTCAAAAGTGGCTGCACCATTCTGCCTTTTCAGCAGTACTATAAAAGGGGTCAAATTTCTCCACATCCTCATTAATATTTGTTATTATTATCTAGAGTATTATTATAGTAATTTTAGTGTGTGTGTGAATGCTATCTCGTGGTTTTGATTTACATTTTTGTAATAAATAGTGATGCTGAGCATCTCTTTGTGTGCTAGTTGGCCATTTGTATATATTTGGAGAAATACCTATTCAGATACTGTGTCCTTTTTTAGTTGGGTCATTTGTCTTTTTATTGATTAAGTTGTAAGTTTATGTATATAATATTAATATGATGAATTATAAGCACATATACTAGATATAAATCTCTTTTCACATATGTAAATATTGCAAATATTTTCTCCCATTCTTTGGATTGTCTTTTCATTTTATTTGCAGTGTTCTTTGAAGCACCGAAGTTCTTAATTTGGATGAAGTTCACTCTGTTTTTTTCTTTTGTTGCTTATGCTTTCTGTTATATCTAATGATCCATTGCCAAATCCAAGTGATGAGAATTTACCTCTATGTTTTCCTCTAAAAGTGTTATAGTTGGTTTTTTTCGTCTTACATTTAGGCTTTTGATCCACTTCGAGTAAATTTTTATATATGCTGTGAGGTGAGGGTCCAACTTCATTCTTCTTCATATGGCTATCTAGGTGCCCTAGCATTATTTGTTAAGCAACTTTTTATTCCCCTTGAATGGGCCTGACCCTTGCCAAAAATCAGTTGACTATAGACACATGGGCTTATTTCAGCATTCTCAATTATATTCCAATGATCTGTAGTTTATTCTTGTGCCAGTACAATACAAGCTTTAAGTAAGTTTTCAAGTCAGGATCTATGGGTCTTCCACATTTGTTCTCTCTTTTTCTTTTTTTTTTCCCCCAAAATTGTATGGCTAGTTTAGATCCTTTGCAATTTTATATGATTTTTAGAATCAGCCTATGGATTTCTATAAAAAACAAGCTTGAATTTTAACAGGGATGTCTACAGTTGGAAGATAAATTTGGGGAGAATATCATCTAAGCAATCTGAAGTCTGCAAATCTATGAACATGGTATGCTCTTTATTTTAAATTGATTTTTTTATTATGTTCAAGTAGCCAATACCATTAGTTTTTTTATGCAGTGTTCAGTGATTCACGGTATTGACTTTTATGTATTTAGTTCTTAATTACTTTTAGGGAGGTTTTATAATTTTTAGAGTATACATTTTGTAATTTTTGTTACATTTATTTTTAAATATTTCGTTCTTAGTTACCTGTTACTGATTTTAGAATTAGATCTCTTTTTCAGATGATTATGATATTATGGTCTTCTATTACAACTTGCTACAGTTTGTTTCTTGTTGGTTTGGTTTGAAATCTTCAACAGAAATTATTTATTTGTCAGAGCTGATTGCCACACAACCCTCAAGTATATGACTGTTGCCTCTGCTAGAGAGACATTTTATGGAATCATTTGAGTTAGACACCTGCCTATATACACTGTCTTGTTTTAGAGTATTTAGAAACTTTTAGTCCCTTTAGTGCTATATCAGTGCCGAGGAAGGTTTAGAAATACTTATCTGAGCTTTTATCTTGCCTCAAAACACAGATGACCCAATGCTATTTTTCTTCATTTCCTTGAACTACTTAATATGCATCTTTTGTTTAGTTTTAGGCCTGCTGAGGGTAGTTCAAATATCCAATTTTCCTACTATATCAGCTGTCTACAAACAACTTACCTTGTGGTAATAACCCTCATGACTCAGATTAGTTGGTGAGAGATTACATAAGAACTTGATTTAAGAAAAAAATAATATGCAATGGGTTAATATTTTAAAATGCTATTTATGTTATAAAATTAATAACTACAATAACCTATTGTTTCAACCATAGGGGAAGAAATAGTACAAAGGGAAAAAGTATAATTCAACACAATCAGTCACAAAATTATGATGGAAATGAAACAGACTAGTTAGCATTGCAAAATTTTTCTTCATTGTATTTGAAAGGATATATTCAATGTTTAGAATAGAAATAAGTAGCTTCTGAAGTCAAGCAAGGATTCATGCTTTCTAAATTAATAACATGCTATTATTTTTATTTGTAGAACAAAAAACACAATAACATTCTACTTCACAAATGTTAGAATATAATATTAAAAATAAGGGCATGGGAACATTTGGGAATTTCTTACAACCACTAGACCTAAAAGAGAAAATTCCTGAAATTTCGATTTTCTCTGGTGCCTCTCACTGGCCAAACCCAACTGGAAGTAAACGGGCAAGAGATCTGTATTAGTTAGGGTTCTCCAGGGGAACAACATTAACTGAATAAAGATATAAAAATATCTATCTAGCTATGTATCAGGAGAGAGGGAAGGATGGAGAAAGAGTAATTCATTATAGGAGAATTGTGCTGTGATTATGGAAGCCGACAAATCCCAAAATATGCAGCCAGAAAGCCAGAGACCCATGAGAACCAATGGTGTGATAATTTCACTGAAAAAGATAGAATGTTTGAAATTTAAATAGAACTGTTTCATTTTAGGAAGGAAGGTGGGAAAAGCCAGTGTCCAAGGAAGGAGGAGTTCTCTAGAACTTATTGAGAGGACCAGCCCGTTCTCCCCTGCCCCCATTCAGGGCTTCAGGTAATGTGATGAGGACCTCTCACTTTAAGCGCTGCTTTGTTCAATCTTCTGGTTGAAAAGTTTTGCATAATATGAGTTTTAAGTGTTTGTTTATGACTAAACCAGGAAGTGTGTGACCAGTAGATAGTTTCTGACATTATGTTATTTAATAGTAGTTTTGGAAGGTCCTTTAAAAAGCAACCCATATATATGATGGTTGATTAAAAGGGTAGAAGAGAGAGTAATGAATTACAAAATACAGTTCATTTTTTTTTTAAGATTTAATTTATTTATTTGAGAGAGAGAGAGAATGAGTTGAGGGAGAGGCAGAAGCAGACTACCCAGTAAGCGGGGAACCTAATGCAGGGCTTGATCTCAAGATTTAAGCAATTTTACGTGTTTTAACTCATTTAGTCTTCCCTACAATCTGTGTTGGTGTGTGTGTGTGTGCACGCGGGCACGCCCATGTACTTTGGTCATTTTTTGACAGATGACTGATATTGGCAGAGAGAAGTTAAGTAACTTCCCAAAGGTGCACTGGTAAGAAGTTTTAGTTTAACCTGTGCATGGTAGAAAGCAAGATATACAGAGGAGGATGGAGCTTAGGTGGGAGGTTGGCACAATATCTTAAAATACTTCAAATGAAAATTAAAGATATTTTGAATCAAATAATAACAAAAAGAGTCATTGTAGATAGTAACCCTTCAGATATGAATTTTATAATCCTAGATGTTATGTCACAGATTTATATTTATCTTGACTTTCCAGTTACCAATGGCTCATTCTTTTAATAACATTTCTTTACATCTTTTCCCTAACTATACCATTCTTTTTAATTCCAAAAACCTCCTAATAAAAATCTTGTCTGCTTCCTGCCTGCTTATATAAGTGGATAGTCACTATTAAAAAAAAATCAGTAAGTCCTATGAGACAGGTAAGGTAGTAGGGGGTGATATGATAAGAAAAAAAGATATATCCAGAAAAGATGAGATATAAAAACGATGAAAATTCAGAATCTCATTGCAGTATATGATAATGCACACTCAACAAATGTGTATTATATAAACTGTGTTCATCTATATACACATTTTCCAGCACTGTCCTTGATATACAACATTAAGTAGATTTCTGCCTTTGAAAATGTTACATTGCTTTAGTAATTTGATCTTTTATATTCTAATTAGGTCTTACAAGCTCAATTTTAATATCCACAAATAAATTAAGAAAAAATACTCTTTGTACTCTCTATCTTAGTGTTCTTTATGTATATAAGGAATAGTCTAACAAGAGTCCCACTGGAAAGGAACCCAACATTTCAGGGTGTTCATAAGCATGGTATCCTTCAGGCAGACATTCTTATTGTAGACCTGTGGACCCGTATGAGGTCATAAGAAGACTTCAGATTGTTTCTTAATCCTTCGAAGCCTTATACAAGAGTGAAAATGTGTATGATTTTTAATTGCCTTTTTTAGGGATTCTTCAAGTTTATATTTAAAAAACAAAATTTTTTAAACAAATATTTCTTACATATATATTAAAAAAAAATTACTCCTGGAAACCAGGATTCTCTTAAAAGGGAAGACCAACCTGAAACATGTTGATTTGTTTTTAATTCACAGAGAGACAGATTGTGCTTTCTAATCACAGGAAGGCAACTGGCTTACTGAAGTCCTTTTGCTTCTAAGCCAGTTAATGAAGGTGTCAACCATTGCAAACTAGATTTTGAATCAATACAACTTAAATTTTATGCCATTAGGTCTATCTGTCCTTGACAACTCCCTGACATAGTTAACGTTGTTGAGAGCTGGTTCCCTAAATGTACCTGTTAGTAATTTACTTGCTACCTCCCTCTCAGTACTAAGTAGAATGTTTACAAAGTACCTATCCTTCAGTAATTCTTATTCATCTTAAAAATGCTTATTAAGATGAGGATCTAAAGAAGGTAAGTAAGAAAATACATTATCTAGTTATATCGAGTGTTAACTGGATGAACAATGGCAAATGTAGTCACCACATAGGTAATTGCTCTTTTTGGCACCAAAAATCCAGTGCTTTGACACAACTGAATATTGTTTTTCATAAAACCATAAGTAGGGACAATACTTTCTAATATAGGTTTCCTCCTGGTTCAGGAAACTTCCCGACTGGATTTGCTCACCCGCCCAAAAGCATAGCATAATATTGCTTATAATTAGCAGGCTGATTTGAGTCTTGTGAATAGTCTACTTGGAAACAAGAGATCTATAATATTTTTTTAAAGATTTTATTTATTTATTTGACAGACAGAGATTGCAAGTAGGCAGGGAGGCAGGCAGAGAGAGAGGGGGGGATGCAGGCTCCCTGCTGAGCAGAGAGCTCAATGTGGGACTCGATCCCAGGACCCTAAGATCATGACCTGAGCCGAAGGCAAGGCTTTAACCCACTGAGCCACCCAGGCGTCCCCAGATCTATAATTTTTTTTAAACTTATTTTTATAATTATCTGATTGAACCCTTTCTTTTCATTAAAAATAAAACTGAAAAATCGCCAAACTCTCCTAAAACATAATGAAATATATTCCTAAAGCTAAATCTATTTCAGTTCTTATATAATGAGGCTCCACCATATGCAGAATGTTAATCCAACACCGAATGTTATGTGTACCTCGACTTGTAGAAGATCAAACAAATAGGAATACACAAAGGTTTTATAATTTTTTCTGAGCAGAGATTAGAATATGTCTATTCATGTTAAATTCCCCCCAAATCCAGCATTTATCATCATTTATCATTAGAACCCAAAATATCGAAAATGAGTCAACTAAGAATCTAAGAGTAGGTATAATTTCACACACTGTAAAGTTAACAAAATGGAAAATGATAGCAAGCAGACTTAGCTGCCTCTATTATGACAAAAGATGGAACAGGAGGTAAAAACTCCATTGAATATTTAAACTATAGGGTAGCACTGATTCAAATTTAAAGTTTAAATTTATACTACAAATATGGTGTCCCCTAAAACCTCAAACAGAGAATATAATTTAAATGTTCTCATGATGGTGGTGCTACTTGATGTCTTATAGAAACAAATTCAAATCATGCCTTGAAGATACCAACTTCAGTTCATTCAAGCAAAGGCAATTTTAAGATGTATCTCAGTCTCAAAAAGTTAGAATGTTAGTTCCATGTAGGCCACATAGAGAGCCATTTCAGGGTAGTGTAGAAGAATAACAAATTCTGAGATACAATTCACTCTAAATTCATTTGAATTAAATCACGAAAGTGGATTATAGATGTAATGATAGAAACACCAAATAAGGAGTTCATTTCACAAGTGAATGATGACTCTTGGACCAGGATGTTATTATTGTAAGTGGTGAGAATTGATTAGAATGCATGTGTTCTTGAGATCTGGCCAGCAGGATTTGGTGATGAACAGATCGTGGGGGTGCAGGGAAAAAAAAAAGAAAAGGAATCAAGGATATATTCAAGTATATCATGAGGCATGGGAGGAACAGAAGGAAGAAGATTGGACATAGTGTAGGTCTAAGGGGGAAGGACAGGTAAGAGCACCTGGGTGGCTGAGTTGGTTAAGTGTCCGACTCCTGATTTCAGCTCAGGTCAGGGTCCTGAGACAGAGCTCTGCATCTGGCTCCATGCTTGGTGGGGAGTCTGGTGAGATTTTCTGTCTCTCCCTCTGCCCCTTCCCACTTAAATAAATAAATAAATCTTTCAGAAGTTGGTGGGAGAGAGTTAATGGTATAGTAGGTTCCAGTGAGAAAAATGAAACTGTCCAAAGTTTCTCAACCCCGGTTCTCTCAACTAGAGGTAATTTCTTCCCAGGGTACGTTTGCCAATGTCTGAGGACATTTTTGATTTTGAAAATAATTTTAGTAACCCCTCAAAAGAGAGGGACGTGGGGTACTGGCATCTGGTGTGCAGAGGCCAGAGATGCTTTAAAACATTCTATAATACATAAGACAGTCACTGGGGAAAAAAAAAGTTATCTAATCCAAAATGCCAATAATGTTAAGATTAAGAAACTCTGCTATTATAGGTAAACCCACACCTAGAACAGGTTTAACTTGTACTTACTTATCTAAATAAAATCAGAATTGTTAAAAAAATCTTTATATTGTATTATATAACATGTGATATACAATATGATACAGTGTACTGGGTTGAAAAATGCCCCCCTCCCAAATTCATATCCACTAGAAACTCTATTTAGAAATTGAGTCTTGGGGCACCTGGGTGGCTCAGTGGGATAAAGCCTCTGCCTTCGGCTCAGGTCATGATCTCAGGGTCCTGGGATCAAGCCCCACATCAGGCTCTCTACTTAGCAGAGAGCCTGCTTCCTCCTCTCTCTCTCTCTCTCTCTCTCTCTCTCTCTCTGCCTGCCTCTCTGCCTACTTGTGATCTCTGTCAAATAAATAAATAAATCTCAAAAAAAAAAAAAAAAAGAAATTGAGTCTTTGTGACTGTAATCAAGTTAAGATGAGGTCATGCCAGATTAGTGTGGGTCCTAAGTTCAATGACTGGTATCCTTTCAAAGGGAGAGAAATTTGGAGAGTGAGACACAGAGGAGAGACCTAACACAGATGAAAGAAGGCCTTTTGATGTGATGACAGACGGATAAATTGGAGTGATGCAGATGCAAGGCAGAGCACCAACTTTTGTTGTGACCCCGAAGAGACAAGAAAGTGTTTCTCCCTGGAGGCTTTGGAAGAAAGATAAACCTGCTGATAACTTGATATCAGAATTCTAGCATCCAGAACTTTGAGAGAATAAATGTCTGTTGTTTAAACTACCCAGTTGGTGATACACTTATGGCAGCTCTGGGAAACTGATACATATGGTATGATATATAATATGATATATGACATAATTGCATTGCATATATTGTGGTTAGAGTTTCCTGAAGCTGAGTGTAGGGGAAACGAGGCTCCATGATTCTTTCTCATCAGCACTGTAGCTTAACTTTCAGATTGAAATATATATTTTGCTAGACCCAGAACACATATAAATCATTAAAAACTTTTAAGGTGTTGCTGGTGTTACTGTTTTGTATCAAGAAGTAGCAGTATTTTAAAGAAGAATGTATCCTCAGTAAATAGAGTATTACAGAAACCAATTAGAATTTATTTTATGGTAGGGTTCAACATGTAGAATGGCCTAGACCTTTGTAAAATTTCTACAAACATTTTATATTTGTTTGTTTGTTTGTTTTTTTAAAGATTTTTTTTATTTATTCACTTGACAGAGATCACAAGTAGGCAGAGAGGCAGAGAGAGAGAGAGAGAGAGAGAGAGGAAGAAGCAGGCTCCCGGCAGAGCAGAGAGCCCAATGAGGGACTCTATCCCAGGACCCTGGGATCATGACCTGAGCCAAAGGCAGAGGCTTTAACCCACTGAGCCACCCAGGTGCCCTCTACAGACATTTTAACAGAAGAAAAGATGATCCATGCTCTCTGCTTTTTAAAGGTGTACTTTCTGTCTGAATGAATATAATATTATGCAAATTATTTTAAATTATGATTTGGATTTAAAAAGACAAGCTGATATTTTCTTTAGTTCTAAACGTTATTTAAATGTATAACAAGGGCATCTGGGTGGAACAGTTGGTTGAGTGTCCAGCTCTTGGTTTTGGCTCAGGTTGTGATCTCATGGTCGTGGGATCAAACCCCAAGTCTGGCTCCATACTCAGTGAAGAGTCTACATGAGATTCTCTCTTCTCTCTTTCTGCCTCTCTCTCTTGTGCTCTTTCTGAAATAAATAAATCTTTAAAAATAAACACCAAAAAGAGTCAGTAAATTATAGTTACCTCCTATGGTTCAAAAGATTCTCATGGAAAGATACATAAGTGATATTGCAGTAGAGTTGGCTTTATACGGTTTATTGGGTAGTCACTGATAATCCAGTGCAGATATATTTAAAGTACTATTAAATTTAGAGTAAACAAGAATAACAACATCTTTAATCTATACCATCTTTAATCTATGATATCAAAGAAATTCATTGGAAAATGAAAAATTTATTGAAACAATTCGAGTCATAAAATTTTAAAGTCCCCAAAATGGTTATTTCAATTGTATTGCACAAGTAGGATGCTATTCATACTATATAGGGTTGTAGGTAGAATTTGAAATTTCAGAATAATCTAGTGGTTATTGATTGGTTATTTAAATACCATTAAAGTAACTGTATGTTATTGTTAATATCTATCATTTAGATAATTTTATATCAAAACTCTACCGCAATGAAAATCTATAATCATTGTTCATCTAGATAAATAGACGTAGTCATTTATATTGATGTATAAATGACTTTTTTCGATTTTTATTACTCTACTTAATCCTAAATAATTGATTAACAAAAACTGCTGAGACTATAAATACATTACCCTATGGAACATTACTTAATTCTAGTCTGAATAAAACCATAATGGAACATTTATATTTATGTATTTAAAGTACTATTATTGATTGCAGATGACTACTAAATATTTTATACACCTTTGTAAATATTACCCATTGGTTTGTATATAGAAAGATCCTGGTAATTTAAAAATGAAATTTCTCCTCTTTCTACATTCTAGTTCTAGTTTTCCCAAGGGTATCAAACTGGAAAACTTTCATGAGTCTGATATCTCTGGTGAGCTTGGCAGCAAATGGTGCCTAAATTTTCATTCTTCAACCATATAGAAGAACAGCTATCTCATCTTTTAGAAACCAGGAGGGGGGATTGGAGGCTTAAAGATAGAGATGATAGTCTTACTGAATCCCTAAAATGTCAGTAACTATTTTATGGAATGATGTAAAAAGCATTGCAAATGGCTTTCTTAAATTGTCAAAACTGAGGAACAATGCTTTTGATATTTCAATCAACCTAATCAGATTATATTTTTGATACCTCAGCAACTGTGTCCCCAGGATGTCACTGCCCAAGTCTACATCTGCATTAATCTTCATAATCTCAGGGTCTTTAACAGTGCCTTGCACATGGTCAGTCAATAAAAGTATGCTGAGTGGATAAACTCAGACTTAGAAATTGTGATGTTCTTCTAATGCCTTAAATGTATAATGTGCCATGAAAAGCCTGGAGTAATAACTATTGCTATTATCTTTTGCATCAAACATGAAGTAAGAACATACCCATGGGTATATTAAACCATTTTTGTAAGCTTCACTTGTCATTTAAAAAAAAAAAAAACTGCCCATAATTCATTACATCTAAAGTAAAAATATCCTTAATAAGATAAGTTATTTTACTAATAATGTTTTGGAGAGATAATATCAGCTTGTATTACTTGAAATAACAGGAAAAAAGTGCAAAATAAAGTTACAATTCAAAGAAAAAGTGATAGAAAAATGAAAAGAATGTATTTATCTGTTTGAAAATAGAAAGCGCTTCTCAAAATTAGTCTCCAGATGAAAATGGCTATTATTACCCAGTTGTTAGATAGATACTCCAGATAATTTCCAAGTACAAAATAATTATTTAATAGAACAAATACAACATACATTTAAAAAATTAATTGAAATCATTATGAGATTAGTTAGAGAAGAAAAGAACTACTTTGGCTTTTCAAAAATCATTTAATTAGATGCACTTTTGTAATATACCAACAACTTTTTGTCAGCTTCTAAATAGTATCTTACCTGTTCTAAATTTAAATTGATTATTTCAGATATAAACTTACTGGTAAGTTAATTACTTCAGAAATAATAAGATGACAATAGACAATGTCATAATGTTCACATTTTGAGACAGTAGCTTACTGAGGTTCTATTAAGAAAGAAGAAAATAATACCTTTAACAAAGAAATGCAAAACAATAAATTTTAGAAATTACTTGTGCTTCAAAGACATGTGGAATCACAGAATTGTATTACATATTTCTATATTGACAATTGACTTTTAGAACAAGATGTAAATCCTATGGCAATTACACTAGCAATGAATGTTTCAAAGAGATTTATATTAGCCATACATCAAATAGCTATTTACAGAAATAGTAGTCATCACACAGTGAATATGAGACTCACTCACAAACATATCTTACAGGAACCATTGCTGGTCAAGTGGCCAAATCAAAATATTTCTCATGATGTGTAATAGACCTATATTATTTTCTAAATTTGATTCAATAGTCACTATAATACACATATCTATAAAGTGCTTTGCTGTGTGAATAACAATGCAAAATATAGAATTCAGCTTTTTATAGATTATCAAAGTATTGATAGTCACAATAACATATAATATATAATATATTTCAATAAATGTTAATTGAATTGCATTGACCTTTTCCTTTAGTAAGACAAGAGACATCTTGACAATCTTCTGCTATTTTGCATATAAGAATGTTAAATGTAATAATAATCATGCTTATGTATATTATTAGAGACCCTGAAAGATAATAGGTGTATCTCTTATGGGTGGAAACAGTGTTCTCAGGTCCAGGAAGTGACACAAATGCTGAAGCTGCCAGATACCAAGGGGCATATAAACCAATGCTAATGGCCTAGAAATTTAGTACCTTGTCCTGAGTAGAGTGGAAATTTGAATCCAGAACCACCTTATATATTTCAAGTTCCAAGGAAGGGTTATCTCTCAAAAAACAAGTGCATTAAAAAAAAAAAAAAAAAAAAGTTCTCAGAACATCTGGGTGGCTCAGTGGCTTAAGCCTCTGCCTTCAGCTTAGATCATGATCCCAGGGTCCTGGTATGGAGCCCTGCAGTGGGCTCACTGCTTCTCAGGGAGCCTGCTTCTCCCTCTCCCTCTACTGCTCCTCACTGCTTATGCTCTCTATCAAATAAATAAATACAATCTTAAAAAAAAAAAATTCCCACCACAGAGACAGAAGAGCAAGAGAAATTTTCTGTTTCATCCCCAGCTCTGAGTGTAGGTTAAAAATAAACAAACAAACAGAAGGCTCCCTGGAAAATTTGTTTATACTAGGTAGTTCTCATATAATTTGATTATTCGCTCTCAAGGAATCTCAAAAGCAACATGCTTTTTGAAACTTATAATAAAATAGGACTATAATATTCGTAGGTAATTAATAAGCAAACATAAGGCCTCTAAAGTAAATGCTTTCTTAACATGGCTCTCAAACATTTCAATAAGTAGCATTCCAGGAAATGTGAAGTTGTAGTAATAATCAATTTTTTAAGAAACTACACAAAGTGCAGAAGTAAGCAAATGAAGAATTTAAGGAAAAACAGAACTAGATAAATGAATATCTCATCTAATGAAATTACTAATTATAAAAGAAGTATTAAGAACGTTTATTGTGTATGTAGAAATTGAAGAGCAATGGAAAACTCAAGAAGGATGGCAGATATTGAAATTAAACAGTTACAAAGTCAACCAGCATACTGGGTAATAAGTGAAAATAAAACTAATTGGCATATGAAATTAGGTAAATTATTGAGGAATTAACAGAAACACAAAAGTTTAAAAAAATGCATGAAGGTTTAGCAAAAGGACAGATGAGGTTGCCCAAAATATATCTCCTAAGAATTCTAGAAATAAGCAGTGACAAGAATCAAAGACAAACAATATCCAAGGAGATAATAGCTCAAAAATTATCACTGTGGAGGAAATATATGATCCCAGACTTCAGGAAAGGAAGAATCTCACATACGTAATCATACAAAGACATGCACACCTAGATACATCTTTGTAAATGGGTTACTCAGAGGTTACTCAGGGTTGCTCAGAGGAAAGAGAAGCCCTTAAAAACAGTTGGGGGGACAAGAGCTGATTATGCATTAATTGAAAATGTATGAGCCCCTGGTTTCTTGCTAGCAGTGAGAAGACAAGAAATAATACTTCTAAATTATTTGTGGGAATAATCACTACTAAAAGGTGAATAAATTTCAAAGGAAGAAAAATGATCCTAGCTGGAAACTGGCCATGTTAAAAGAGATTATGTGTTAGTAAAATGGTAAATAGGTTTTTAATGTAAATAAAGTTTGAACAAACAGGGGTGATACAAAGCAATAGTAACAAATCCTAATTGGCAGAGTTTTAAAAAAACAAGATTAAAGTAAGGGAGGTACACAAACTATTTTGTATGAACTAGAATAAGTTTGCCTGCAATTACTGAATACTGGATTCCTTTTTTTTTTTTTTTTGGTTCAGGAGAAGAGTAAACGACTGATTCATTTTCAAATATGCTAAGTTAACTACACTTATTAAAGTTTGTAGGTTTGGTGTGCCTGGATGACTCAGTTTGTTAAGCATCTGCCTTCATCTCAGGTCATGATCCTGGGGTCCTGGCATTGAGCCACACATCAGCCTTCCTGCTCAGAGGGGAGTCTGCTTCTCCCTCTGCATCCCCCATGCTCTCTCTCTCTCTCTCAAATAAGTAAAATCTCTAAAATAAATAAATAAATAAAAGAAGTGTCTAGGATAATCACTAAAATAACAGAAACATTTCATATATCTTCTAAGTCAATGACTGTGGGGGCATCTGGGTGGCTCAGTAGGTTAAACATCTGACTCTCTTTTTTTTTTTTTTTTTAAAGATTTTATTTATTTATTTGACAGAGAGAAATCACAAGTAGATGGAGAGGCAGGCAGATAGAGAGGGAAGCAGACTCTCTGCTGAGCAGAGAGCCCGATGCAGGACTCGATCCCAGTACTCTGAGATCATGACCTGAGCTGAAGGCAGCAGCTTAACCCACTGAGCCACCCAGGCGCCCAGCAACTGACTCTTGATTTTGGCTTAGGTCATTACCTCAGGGCCATAGGACCAAGCCCAGTGTCAGGTTCCCCAGTCAGCGGGGAGTCTGCTTGAGATTTTCTCTTTTCTACCCCCTTTGCCCTTTCCCAATGCTCATGTGTGCTCTCTCTCTCTCTCACATAAATAAATAAATCAATCTTTAAAAAAAATTATTCAATGGTTGTAGAAAAAGGAAATGAGGAAAATTATAAAACAATCAAAAGGAAGAAGAAACCTGTGTTGGAAGAAAGAAAAGATGAGATAAATAGTAAGAAGAGACCCAGGTGTTTGGAAAACATTCAAATATGTCATATTCACAAGATAATGAAATGGATTCAACCAGACTTAAGTTGAATTAAAAAATGCTAAATGCAGTGTACAAGAGAAACACCAGTGCACAAGGTGGAAAGAAAAGGAATAGCATATTAATTTGCTAGGACTGCCATAATAAAATCCCAAAGACTGGTGTCTTAAACAACCAAAATGTGTGTTCTTACAGTTAATAGAGGTTAGAAGTTCAAAATCAAGGTGTTGACATGGTCAATTTTTTTGAGGGTCACAGGGAAGGGATGTGTTTCAGGCTTTCTCTCCTTGCCTTATAGATGTTCATCATCTCTCTGTGTCTTTCTATCATCTTTTCTCTCTGCCTGTCTGTGTTCAAATTTACTTCTCTATAAAGACACTAGTTGGTTAAGGCCCACCCTAGCAAACTAATTTTAATTTAATTACTTTAAAGCCCCAGTTTTGAAATAGAGTCATATTCTGAGGTGCTCAGGGTTAAAACCTCAATATTAATTTTGAGGGATATGAGTTACCAATAACAGTTGGAAAAGACATAATATAGAAATATTAATAAAAATAAGCTCTATAGTTACATTTATAGCAAAAGAAGATAAAACTTTAGTCAAATTGTATTGTGATTATAATGATAAAGGGGCTAACAATATAATGATTTAAGACTCAATACACTCTAAGATATAATATTTTTTCAGTTGTGTGCATGTCATAAAATTCTTTCAAATATTAGAACACAAAAATAAATAAATAAATTTACCATAATAGTCTGAGAGTTTTTAACATATGCCTTCCAATTATTCATTAATCAAGAAGACAAAAAATCAGTAAGAATATACAAAAATGTAATCATGCAATTAACAAGGTTTAATGGACGTATCTAGGACTGAGCTCCTAACAATTAGTGACAATATATTTTTTCTCAAATACATCTAAAACAATCTTATCCACTGACAAATCTTTATACCATGAATCAAATTTCAACAAATTTTTAATAAGTTGGATCACATAGACCATATATTTTGGCCATAAAACATTATTTTATAAATATCCAGAGATAAGACACTATTATACATTAATATAATGGTAACCTATAGACTAATAAAGTAATCAGAAAGGAAATGAGAAAATGTTTCTTAACTTTGAAATACAACAAAATACTACATATCAAAACTCATATAAAATACATGTATGTAGGGGCACCTGGATGGCTCAGTGGGTTAAAGCCTCTGCCTTTGGCTCAGGTCATGATCCAGAATCCTGGGATGGAGCCCCGCACCCGGTTCTCTGCTTGGCAGTGAGCCTGCTTCCCTTCCTCTCTCTGCCTGCCTCTCTGCCTCCTTGTGATCTCTGTCTGTCAAATAAATAAATAAAATCTTAAAAGAAAAGAAAAGAAAACATGTATGTATACAAAATATATCTCTATATTATATAGAGAGCCATGATTAGTGTTTGTAATTATAAAATGCAAAAGCTCTCAGTTTTTAATAATTTTGACAACAAAGTGTTCTCATAAAACTGAAGTCTTCAATTTTATTTGAATTTTGTATGTTTCGTTTCATCTTCAGAACTTTCTTTACCAAATTACATCTTAATAACTTCCAACTGTAATTCTGAATTCTGTGTACTCCTACATTTAAAAGAACCATATACATCCTATGTTTCTGGCAGCTAGTTTCACTAATAAAGAAAGAGCTTAAAAACTTGTACTCAGCTTTGACTATAACTCAATTCCCAGTTTCATTCCTTGTTTCGGAAGTCATTGACATTTCTGTCCATGCTCATGGCATATCCATATTATCTTGTGTATTTTATTTTTACCTTGCTGTCTTTATTTACAATCTCATGTCTCTACCACCCTGAGACAAGTTATTTTAATGTACTTAGTATTTTTTATTTCTTTAAACTGTTTTCACTTAGTTTGTTCGATTTCACTGTTCTAACTTCTTAAATTAAATGTGTGTATTTTTATTCATTTATTATCCTCTGTGGATAAAGGTAATCAAAAACACACCGTTTTAAGTACTTCCTAAAAAAATGTGTCACCAAACATTTTATAATTGCCATTTTATTACTGACGTTATTTTATTATTAAAAGTTGTTAAAATATATTTATTATTGTTTAGTTTTAAGTTTTAGCTTTTTTGCCTAAGATTATGTAGAATATATCATTTAGGTTTGAAGCATAAGGATTGCTATTAACTATGCTTCCTATCATGATTTGTAAGTTAATTCATTTGTGGTCCAGAGAATACAGTCTATATGAAGTTGAATCTTCAAATGTATTTAGGATATCATTATAAACTTTTAAATAGTTAATTTTATAAAAATTTGATGTGAGCTTAAGTAAATTTATATTATTTGATTATGGCACATAATAGCAAAACACAAACACACATTTAAAATTGATATAAAAATTCAGATTAATGTTTGTGTATAAATTTCATTTCAATATTTTATTCTTCAAGTTCTCTCTCTCACTTATGTCTGGTTTTTTTTTGTCTCCTTTAGAAATACATGTTAAAGTATCTTCCTACAAATATATGATTTATGTACCTCTATCCCTTGTTCTTCTAGCTGTTGCTTTATGTTGTTGGAGATCAAGTTGTTAGATCCATATGTTTGTATTTTTTTAAATTTTATTAATATTTTCATACTTGAATTTATAACATTTCTCTTTAGTATTTATCCGTGTGATTTTTTCATATTTTGTGTATGTGTTCATGTGTGTGTGTTTGCTTAAAAACTTACTTCCATGGCTCTTTTTGTTTGTTTATATTTTTCTAGTGTAGAATTTTCATTCCTGTATTTTTTAAATGATTTTTGAAGTGAAAGTCAATAATATAATATTAAGTTTTAAAATGACCAATTCAGTTTTATTCAGTATATTCATAGTATTATGCAGCAACCAGAGCTATCTATTTCAAAAAATTTTTCATCAGTCCCAAAGGAAACTCCATACTCATTAAAACAGTTACTCTCCATTACCTGTCCTTAAGCACCTGGCAACCACCAATTCGCTATCGGTGTTTAGGGATTTACCTACTGTAGATAATTCATGTAAGTGGATGATATAATATGTTGTTCATTGTTTCTGACTTCTTTCACCAAACATAATGTTTCTAGGTTCACACATGTTGTATATCATGTCCTAGTTATTCATTCCATTTTATGGCTGAGTAATACACCACTGGATGCATATTCTACAATTTGTTCATTCATCGGTTGACAAACATATTGGTTGATTCCACTTTTACTATGAGCAGCGGTAATTGTGACCACGCATGTACATGTGCTTGTTTTTCTATCCATTTTGTGACTGTGTGTGTGTGCGTGTATACCTAAGAGTGAAATTGCTGGATCTTTGATAATTCTGTATTTAACTATTTGAGGTACTGTCAAATCATTTTCCACAAGTGGATCACTTTACATTCCCATCAGCAATGTAAAAAGTTTCTAATTTCATGTCTTCACCAATACTTACTGTTTTCTTTTTTAATTGTAGCCATACTGGTGTGTGTGAGTGATACATTATTGTGCTTTTGATTTGTATTTTCCTAGTGACTAATGATGTTAAGTGTTATTGTATGTGCTTGTTGGAGATTTTTATATTTTTCTGTAGAGAAATGTCTGTTCAAGTTTTGCCTACTTTTAATTGGATTTTTATGTTTCTGTTTTGAGTTTTGAGTTTTTCTTTCTGTATACTAGATATCATATATATGACCTGAAAATATTTTCTTCCCTTTATTATGTTGTGCACTCACTTTTTTTTTTTTTTTTTTTTGAGAGGGAGAGAGCAGGCTTGCTTCTCACATGCCAGGGGTATGGGAAGAGCAGAGGGAGAGGGACAAGCAGACTCTGAAGTGAATGAGTCCAACCTGAGGCTTGACCACATGACTCCAAGATCATGACCTGAGAAAAAATCAAGAGTCTGACAGTCAGCTGACCTGGGGGCCCTGCATTCACTTTCTTAATAATGTTCTTCTATACACACAAGTTTTTAATTCTGATGAAGTCCAATTTATTTTATTTTATTATTTTTTTTTACATATTTCTGTTCATGTTTTTGGTGTCATATCTAAGAATTTATTGCCAAATCTAAGGTCTTGAAGATTCCCCTGTATGTTTCTTCTAACAGTTTTATTACCAATTTTAGCTTTTTTTTTTTTTTTTTAATTTTATTTATTTATTTGACAGAGAGAAATCACAAGTAGTCGGAGAGGCAGGCAGAGAGAGAGAGAGGGAAGCAGGCTCCCCGCCGAGCAGAGAGCCTGATACGGGACTCGATCCCAGCACCCTGAGATCATGACCCGAGCCGAAGGCAGTGGCTTAACCCACTGAGCCACCCAGGTGCCCCAGCCTTTTTTTTTTTTTTTTTAAGATTATTTATTTATTTATTTGACAGACAGAGATCACAAGTAGGCAGAGAGACAGGCAGAGAGAGGAAGGGAAGCAGCCTCCATGCTGAGCAGAGAGCCCGATGCAGGCCTCAATCCCAGGACCCTGGGATCATGACCTGAGCCAAAGGCAGAGGCTTTAACCCACTGAGCCACCCAGGTGCCCCAATTTTAGCTTTTTGATAGTTGAATCTAGTCACATATTAAATAATTACTGGTAAGAAAGGACTTCTGTCACTTTAATGTTTGATTACTATTGTCCTGTACCTTTTTTCTTCCTCGTTTTCTCTATCACTCCTTCTTTTGTGCTTTATTGTTTGTAGTCTTTCTAATTCCCTCTTATCTTTTTGTGTTTATTTCTTAGGTATTTTCTTAGTGATTTCCATACAGAGTATAACATCCCAAATTTATAACAGTCTAATTTGAATAGATATCACCTTAATTTAAATAGCATAAATACATTTCTGCTGAATATAGCTCCCCCTCTTATTTTATTTCATAATATACATTCTTATATATTATGTGACCATTAATAGAGATTTATAATTATTTTATGCTTTGTCTTTTAAATTATATGGAAATGAAAGGAGGTTTTGCAGTATCGAAATACAATATTGGCTTTTACTTTTACCAAAGTTCATTATTTCCTCTTATTGCTTAGAGTTACTATCTAGTGTCTTTTTTAATTTCAGCTTGAACAGTATTAGCATTTCTTATAGGGTGGGTCTTCTAATGACTAAACTTCTCAAGTTTATTTACTGGGAATATTTCATTTCTAATTGATTTTTGAACATTAGTTTTGCTGAATATAGAATTCTTGGTTGCCAGTTATCTCTCTTAACACTTTGAAAATATTACCCTAATCACTCTTGTCTCTGTGGTTTCTGATAAGAAAATTGCTGTGAATGGTATTAAGGATACTTTGAGATGAGTTGCTTCTCCCTTGTTGCTTTCAGAATTCTCTGTTTATCTTTGGCTTTTGACAATTTGATTATAGTGTATTTCAGTGTGCATTTTTTGGCATGCTTTGAATTATTGAGGTCCTTAAATGTGTAGTTACTTGTTTTTAATCAAATTTGAGAAGTTTTGGCTCATCCTTTTTAAAAGTAATTTTTCTTTTACTTTTTATCTTCTCTCTCTGGGTAAATGTGTTTCTATTTTTTTTCTTTTTGGTGCTTGTAAATGGGATTATTTTCTTAATTTCCTTTTCAGATTGTTCACTGTTAGTGTAGAGAAATACAACTGATTTTTGTGTCTTGCAACTTTGCTGAGTTTGTTTCTTATTTACTAGTCTTCATTTGGAGGCTTGACTAAGGAAGAATCTGCTTTCAAGACTCCTCAGTTCTTTGGCAGAATTCATTTGCTTGCAGTTGTAAATTTGCAGTCTCTGCTGTCTGTGGAGTGGAGGTTGCCCTCACCTCTTGGGGGTTGCCCACAGTTTCTACCATGTCGTCTGTGGTCTATGTTCACCATGGCTTGCTTCCCCCCCACCCCCCCACCCCCGCCAATCATTCAGGGTATTTGTTCTCTCAAGGTACCAAAACAAACACCACAGACTGCATGGCTTAACAACAACAAAAAAATTGGCTTCACAGTTTTGGAGATTGTAAATCCCAGATTAAGACCCAGCAGGAGCAGAGATGCCTGCGTGGCTCTGTCAGTTAAGCATCTGTCCTTGGCTTGGGTAATGCTTCCAGGGTCCTGGGACTGAGTCTGCATCAAGCTCCTCACTAGCTAGAAGCCTGCTTCTTCCTCTACCTGCTGATCCTCCTGTTTGTGCTCTCTGTTTCTCTCTCTTTGACCAATAAATAACTCTTAAAAATCTTAAAAAAATAAACATTTAAAAAATTTTAAAAAAGAACCAGCAAGATTGGCGTTTGGAAAGTGCTCCTTTTTTGGATTGTAGATGGCCACCTTCTTAATGTCCTCACAAGGACTTCCATGGAGAGAGAATGTCCTGGTATCTTTGATTATAAGGTCACTAATCCTACCAGTTCAGGGCCCGGGCCTTATGACCTTTATTACTCCCTTAGAGCTTCCATCTACAAATACATTCGACAAATACAGCCACGCTGGGGGTTAGGTTTTCAACATAAGAATTCGAGGGGAGCACAAACATTCAGTATAAAACATTCAGTTAGCAAGGAGAATCTCTAAGAGTCTGCTAGCCATGTAGAGTATACTATAGCACAAACACGAGAGTGACGTCCCCTTATCTTTGCCATATTATATTTGCTAGAAGCAACGTACAGTTCCTAGACACACTCAAGTATAGGGAACTACACAAAGACTTGAATAGCAGAGGAAAAGATTACGGAGAACATCTGAAAGTCTTTTTACCAGAGTTTGAAAGTCAAGATTTTTATTTTATTTTTCAAGTGGTTACCTCTCAATTGTAAAGATACAAATTTAGTGTACTTCTCTTCTAATATTCCTTTTCATTCATTTAATTTATTCATTATTCATTATTCATTTTTTCATTCACTTAATTTCATTATTTAATTCATAAACAAACCTGTAAGGTTTATTTTCTATCTCTTATTTTTTAATTTTTTAATTATCTTTGGAGTCCAATGTAGTGAATCAATAATTTTATACATTACTCAGTGGTCACCACAAGGTGTATTCTTAATCCCTTACACCTGTCTCACCTATCCCCACAACCAACACCCCTGTTTTAACCACCTATTTGTTCTCTATACTTGAGTGTGGGTTTTTTTTTCTTTTTTTCTGTTTGCTTTGTTTCTTAAATTCTACATGTGAATGAAATCATATTTGTCTTTCTCTGACTGACTTATTTCATCAGCATTATATCCTCCAGATCCATCCAAATTGTTGCAAATGGCAAGATTTCATCTGTTTCTATGACTGAGAAATATTCCATTTTGTGTGTTTGTGTGTGTGTGTGTGTGTATACACACTTTATTCATCTGTTGACAGACATTGGGTTGCCTCCATATTTTAGCTGTTGTAAATAATGCTGCAGTAAACATCGGGTGCATATATTCTTTCAAATTTGTGTTTTTGCATTCTTTGAGTAAATATCCAGTAGCAGAGTTACAGAATTATATGGTAATTTTATGTTTAACTCATTGAATCTGTTTCTGTGTGTTAGGAAAGTCAGCTACATCTCCTGCTTTTAAAAACAGCAGCCTTATTAAGAAGGGATCCTATAATGCCCTGCAGTGCAGTGTCCCCTATGCACCAGAACCTGGAGCTTCAGGGGTATCTCCTATGTGTGTTGCGTGCATTCTGCTGTTGTGACTGAATCACATTTGCCTTCAGCTCAGGTATCGGCAAAGTCTTTCTTCACCTTTTGTGGCTGTTGTTTGGCTCCTGTGTTGTTAGTGGGCCAATCTGGGGCTGCTTCTGCTGGAGTCAAGCATTTCAGGCAGTAGCCCTGAACTGTGGAGTATTCTCCCTTTGCTGTCCCCTGAGAAGCTTGCATGGTGGGTGGTCCTGCAGTCAGACTGTATCTAGCCTCCCTGACCACAGCTGAGGCTACAGTGAACTGGTATGTGTGGTTTTCTTCCCCTCTCCCTGGGTGGGAGTCACTTTGGGTAGTACTCACCTCTGTCCCTTTGTCAGAGCTGCTTGTGTACATCCATGCCTGTGTCACCACTTTGGGTGAACTCCTGTCCTTTTTGTATTTTTTTTTAATTTTTATTTTTTTCTACTCTGTTTTGTTACTTGATTCTTGTACCATTATTACTTGACTAGTATAGAGAGAGGTTTATCTAATCTCTGTTTCTTCTCTTTATTAAATATTTACATATCTTAGTATGCCTGGGGGGCTCAGTTGGTTAAGCATCTGCCTTCAGCTCAAGTCATGATCCCAGGGTCCTGGGATCGAGTTCCGCATCAGGCTCCCCGATCAGTGGGAAGCCTGCTTCTCTCTGCCTGCCGCTCCCCCGGCTTGTGCTCTCACTCTCTTGTTCTTGCTCTCTCTCTGGCAACTGAGTGAATGAATAAATGAATGAATGAATGAATAAGTAAATAAATAAATACTCATCTTTATTTCCTATTTAAATTTTTAGTTTTCTCTTCAAAAATCCTTCCCTCTAACCCTCTCTCTGTCTCTTTTTGTTTTTGTTGTTGTTATTTCTACCAAAAGTTTTTATCAAAGATCAGTATTAGGGCGCCTGGGTGGCTCAGTGGGTTAAGCTGCTGCCTTCGGCTCAGGTTATGATCTCAGGGTCCTGGGATCGAGTCCCGCATCGGGCTCTCTGCTCAGCAGGGAGCCTGCTTCCTCCTCTCTCTCTCTGCCTACTTGTAATCTCTCTCTGTCAAATAAATAAATAAAATCTTAAAAAAAAAAAGATCAGTATTAGTAAACTTTTTAAACTTTACATATATGGAGAACATATGTATTATATGCTCATGTTTTATTAACATATTGGTTAGAGATAAAATCAGTAGTTTAATTTTTCTTTTCTATGAAAATTTAAAAAGGGTTGTTTACTGTTTTCTTATCCCCTTATCACTACGATGACTACTGGTCAGAATCTGATTTTTTTTCTTCTTTGAGACTCTATGAACTTTAACAACTTCTGAAAATGACTCTTTGATGATCGTATTACTCTATGTGTGGATTTTTAACTATTCTGTTTGAAATTATCATATTCCTTTCAATGAGATGTCTTTTTTGTTCTTATAAATTCTTTGAAATTCTGTATATCTATTTTTCATTTTTTTCTTTCTCATACATCTGGACTATCTGAATAGCAATCCTACACACCTAATACTTTTTATCATATATAACCTGTCCTTCTATTTTTCATGTGAATTTTATGAGTTCCTTTATTGAATTTCTAGTTTAATTTATATTTTTAAATGTTATTAGTTCTGTTATTTCTCCATCTAGTGAATTATTTTAACTCATTTTTAAACTAATATTTATACTTAATCTTCTTCATAACTAGTTCTTTCTTTTTCATGATGCTGTCGTGATGTATTATCTCTTTGAAGTATTATTTATAATTTAATTTTTTTGTGTTTATGTAGTGTGGGTTTTTTACTCTGATGTATTTTTCTTATTGTAGTTTGATTCTTAAGTACCTATTATATTGGATTTTGAACTTACTTGTCCCTGGAGGTACCACATACTTGGTTAGTAATGTGTGTAAGGTGGAAGGAACAAGGCCGAGGTAGTTTTCAAGTGTGAAGTAGGGAAACCCTTCTCCATGGCAGAGGCTGCAGTACTGTGGTGGAACTTTGGCCATTCAGATCAGTAATTTTCTCTTTAGAAAATTCTGAATCCCAGTGAAACTGTCCTCACCTGTTTCATTAGCTTTTCTCCCAGTTTGCTCATAGTATAACAGGAAGGAACCTGTTGATACCATTTACTTCACCCTAGATGTGAACTCCCTCTTCTATATCTGGCTCACAATGATGTAGTAATTATCTCAGAGGCATATGACAGAGATCAGGAAGCCCAGTCACAGCTCTCTTCCTGTGTAGACCTCACATACACAACACCAAGCCGGTTACAGCAAGTTACAATGGACTTTGTTACACTAGCAATTCCTCACAATATGCAAGTTCTTCAAATATGTAAAAATTGCATGAACAATATCAATATCATGTTGATGAAGTTTCCACAGGATATTTTCAAAAAACATGATGATCTTAATCTCTGAATAATTGTTTCCTTCCTCCCACTTTGGCTCCCAAAATGGCTTTCTTTTTTGATTGATTGCTTTTAGTCCCTTGGAGTTGCTTTTGAGTTTTCCTTGTATACTTTTCTTCCTACCAAGTGTTGAATTTATTGATGTGCTACCTAAAGTATTCTGTCTTATAAAATCTTTATAGTACTATAGTATTGCCAAGCTCCATTTATTAAAACAAAACAAAGCAAAATGAAACTCTGTTTTCCCTTTTGATTTGCAGTGGCACATCTGTTACACATCAAATTACCATGCATACATAGGTCTATTTAGGGGCTCTCTTTCCTCTTTCAGACATTTATTTATCTATGCCTGTGACTAAATGAAAGAGTGTTGCCCATTTTGCTTTGTAGTAAATTTCTGTCTCGTAGAGTAGCTTCTTTCATAATTGTTCTTCAGTCTTCAAGAGTGTCTTGGCTCTTCCTTGGGTTTTCTTATAAGTTGTAGCTTATACATTTCCATTTAAAAAATGTTGAGATCTTTTTGAAATGTTTAAGTTTTACTTAATATTGCACTGAATCTCTTAAGATTTACTGTTGTGCTGAATTTAATAAGACTATTAATCTATCACTATAGCTTTTCGTAACTGAGTCTGCAAGTTCATGAGCATGATATACATATTTACGTAAATGCTCTTTAAATATCTTTAAGTAAAGCCTCATGGTGGTTCTTAGAGTAAACTTGGCCAAACTTCGTTTTATAGTGATCTTTTTAGGCTGCTGTATAATTTGATCATGTGTATATGCAAAACGTGTGGATCTGTTGCCATGAATGCTTGACCCCTTGCTTTGCCTCCTTGTGCACCTGGGGATTTTTTGTGCTGATCATTGTCTAAGACAAAGGTGTTTTGGAAATTTTTTGTGTTTGCTTTCCAGGAGCATACCAGAGCGCAACTAATAAAATACAGTTCCTTGGTTCAGTTCCTCGATCAGCACAGACCAGGTGTATCTAGGACGGGAATTTTTACATGGCTTATTTGCTGCCATTGCTTTTTAGGGATCCCTCCCATTTCTCAGTTACTACTGAGTTTCTACTGAGAAATGGGAGGGATCCCTAAAAAGCAATGGCAGCAAATAAGCTGTTGTGGGTGCTATGGCTGTTTGGACCTGCTCAGTGGCAACTTGGTTTTATTGTGGGTAGAGTAGGATAGTTGAATTTCTCCTTTGCTTAGTAGCCTAAGCAAAGCGTAGGCTTCATGCCTGAAAGCATGTAGAGACTTGTGCCATCACCATAATGCAGAGCAGAGTGTCTTAGAAACTCCCTACCTTGTGGTATTTTTTGGCTTAATTCTTTCCTACTTAGGATGGAAAGTTTTGAAACTTAAGTCTAGGTCTGTGGTATCCACAAATGCCATCAGACAATGAAAAACTTTGTTGCTTCAATACTGTTTACCTTCATAAATTCAGGCTTTTCTCCATCATTGGGCGTGGCAATTTCAAGTTGTTGTGTTTTTTTTTTTTTTCATTTCTTCAAAATTTTAGGTTATGTCTTCTAAATTTAGGGAGAATTTTCTTCCTTTTAGGTTTGCTCCAAATAATTTGTCGTATCCTTATTAGAACTGGACTTTCCACAATTTATTTTTCACATTGCAGGCAGAATGGTCTTTCTGCATGCCTCCCTATAAACCTTATCATATCTTTGTCTTAAAATATTGACTACCTTCTTATCACTTTCCTTCCTTTCTTAAAATTGTCTCTAAATTTAATATGTAATGATATAACTCTTTTTATTTTTTTTTAAAGATTTTATTTATTTATTTCACAGAGAGAGATCACAAGTAGACAGGCAGAGAGGCAGGCAGAGAGAGAGAGAGGGAAGCAGGCTCCCTGCTGAGCAGAGAACCCGATGTGGGACTCGATCCCAGGACCCTGAGATCATGACCTGAGCCGAAGGCAGCGGCTTAACCCACTGAGCCACCCAGGCACCCAGTAATGATATAACTCTTGAGACCTAGAGTTCTATCTCACTCTAATCTTTATTCCATTGATCCTGAAAAGCTTTTATTCCAAAAATGCAGTTTCTTTCCTTGCCTCTGGCCTTTGAACATGACATATTTCTGTATAGAATCTATCCTCATCACTCTATTTTTTTTTTCTTTCTATCGTAGACTTATTGTTCAGACCTCAGTTTAAAGATTCACTCTGACAGGATTTAGTATAACTAATAGTTAAATATGCTGGACACCACTGCAACTTTCTGAACTCATCTAGCCTTCATTATCCTATCTAGAATGTCAAGGTACCTAAAATTTCTATTGTGTGATTAAACTAAGTAATGTACTCTGTTTTATACAGTAAACAACAAGTGCCAATTGCCATTATCACTGGCTTATTTGTATTTGTGCCCTCCCTCACTTGATAAGATTGGGGAATTGCCAAAGTCTGTATTTTTATATATCCTTTTCTTATTTCTTATAAACATCAGAAATTGAGATTTTCATTGTTTAGCGATTGGCTTTCATTATGAGTGTTTAAGACCTTGAAGGTGAGAACTCTACCTTACCCATACTTTTATTCACTGTGCCTGATATATAAGTACATCTAGTAAATATTTATTAAACTGACAAGTGAAGAAATGAACAATTATTAAATCACTTTTTATATATATTTGAGATAAAATCATAAGGATATAGTATATTTCTTAAAATGGTACTGCCAGTAAAAGAGATTAGGAATTCTTCTAGCTGTATGCCAACTCTAGGCAAGATGTCAACCTTCAAAACGTAATCTGTATGTTGACATAGGACATGGACATATAATACATATATTGCATTATACTGAAGAAAGTAATAGATTGAGAACATAGAGATTTAAAATCAAAATATTATGACATTGTGTTAGGAAGGTCAAAGTAATTTTGATGGATGAAGTAGGCTTGTAGATGTGACCTAACGTGACATTGATAGAACTTCCAGGACACTGTTTGAAAAATCATGCTTTATTGGTGTTCTGTCATACTCAAAACAAAGATAAAAGCCACCTGGCTGAGGACAATGCACAGCTTTCATGAAACCTTAGAACCATATAGAAATTTGTGCATATTAAGGCTTAAACTTGTGACATGATTTTTTTTGCAGTTTTACCCAAACCAGTATTAAAGTCAGTATTTTCACACGTACATTCAATGAATGGCTTTAATTTTATTCTCTTTACAATGCAACATGATAAGTGTATATGTTATATCAATGTACAGAAGAGGATACTTTACTAGGAGACATACTTAAATTAGTTTACAATTGTACTTTAATCTTTTAATTTGTGTTTTTTCCTTTGAGCTTTTAACCTGTTGCAACATCCCCCAATAATTACAATGTAACTGGGCTTTACTAGATTTGCTGAATCTTGGGTTATCTTCAAATATTTAACATCAACAGTTTGGCAGCACATACACTGCATTACACAAGTCCTACATCGTAGATAAAAGAAAGCTAGAATAATTTAAGACACAGATAGTGCATAATATCATCCTTTAATAAGGAAGTTAATAGAGGTTATAGAATATGTGACTAAATCAACCCCAGACTTGTTTGGGGAAGTGGAATCAGAAAAAGATAAATATCTATTCCGAGATTCCAGTGTAAAAACAGAGAAGATTGTGACTTATAAAGAAGCACATCTTCAGTATTATTTCAGGAAGTGATAGAAAATCCATAAGATTCAGTATGAAAGCTTTTAGTTAAAGACAAAAATTAACATGGAAAATGTTGATATTACCGTGTTAATATATAAAGTTAGAAAGACAGTTTGGAAATTGCGAAAAAATGTAGAAAGGAAATTGTTCTTATTCTTTGAGACAACGGATTTTGACAACTATAGCATTTTGGCCAATATTATGACATGATGAAAGTGATATTTTGGAAGATTACATAGCAGCAGTTAAAATGATTGATTTGGGTAGGGAGTAAACTAGAGGCAAAGGGATCGGTAACGGGATTATTCCATTTGCCTTATGCTGCTAATGCTACCGCCACTTGCTTAAAGGCTGCTTAACATCAACTTCAGAATGGAAATTTACTTGTCATAGCATATGCCAGAAGAATATTGAATAAAAGTGAACATGTATATCCCAGTCCCAATTCACGGTGTCTGTCTTTGAAATAAACAGCCTGAGATAAATTTCCTGAGTTTTTACACGAAATAGATTCAGAGTAATGACAGGCTCTTCTATGGAATTGCTAACTACTGCGAAATTGAATATAGCAGAACAGACAAGGGTGTCAACCTTATCTCTATTACATTCTAAATGCTGAACGGGGCAGGTGAAGAAAGTACAGACACTGATGTACTCTGAAGTAACAGAATAGTGTTTCTAGGGTAGGTGAAAGGAAAATACAAGCATGAGGTGACTATTGAAGTGGGATTCAAAATAGATATACAATTTACTATTATATACCTAGAGATGTTTAGATATAAGTAATAGATTGAAAGATTCACATATGAGGAAGTGGTGATGCAACACGGGGGCTTAAGTGGGTACGAGAAGAATCAATGAAACAAGATGGGATTGGGAGGGAGACAAACCATAAGTGACTCTTAATCTCACAAAACAAACTGAGGGTTGCTGGGGGGAGGGGGTTTGGGAGAAGGGGGTGGTATTATGGACATTGGGGAGGGTATGTGTTTTGGTGAGTGCTGTGAAGTGTGTAAACCTGGTGATTCACAGACCTGTACCCCTGGGGATAAAAATATATGTTTATAAAAAATAAAAAAATAATAAAAAAAGAAGGAGATAAAAAAGAAAAAATGAAAAAAATGAAAGATTCACATGAGATTTCTAAAATTTTAGAATACTTGGAATAAATGCTGTAAGGGAAGATACTTGACATATCTATCACAGGTTTTCCATAAATCATAGGTCAAGCATATCATAGGAAAATATTTATCAATGCTCAGAGCTTAATAGCAATTTTTTAATTGACCATTTCACCAGTTTCTTAGGCTTAAAAATCTACATGGGTACATAGCCATCCTCTGAACCTAATTCAGACAATTGATTGTCTTTTGACAATTTTTAAATGAGGTATATAATCCAATTAAGTTAGACATCGAGACCAGTCAGATGATGGAATTTTTGCGAGATGAAACTTTTGTCTGCAAACAGAAAGGTAGGGGAGAAAGTCAGAGAGAAGCAGAGGTCAAAGACTGGGGGGAGAAGGAGGAAAAATGGGGAGTGAGAGAACAACAGCTGAACAGCAAATGTGAGCATAAGATGCCCTGGAAAATAAGCTGCCTGATAATTTATTCGTTCCAATGGAGATAAGGTGCATTTACAATACCAGATTCTGTGGTATGTTCCTATTCCATGGTGATGATAAGCACACGGAAACCTCTGCCAACTAGTTTTTGGCTGTTAACAACATAAACAAGTGACTAAAATAGCTGAGTCTCAGTGATCACAGCTGTACAATGAGCACAGAAATACGGTTTTTGTGAGAACTCAGAGAGATCATTCTTGTTCAATTATTAGCTCAGTGGCTAGTCCTTGGTTAATGGTGAAAACTAATACCTTTGAACTGTATCGATTTTTCCGTCATGTTTACATCCGTACATTATGTGTATTTATATCCATGCCTCCATACATAGAAACAATCACCTTTTGAACTGGTTTGGAATGAACTTCTCTTTTAAAAGCAGTACTTCTTGGAATACACACTAATGCTCTTGAACGAGTTTTACTAGCAACAGATTGTTACTGATTGCCGAGTCTTAGTATGCTGGCTGCTAATTAGGATCCTTCCTTCCACCGTGGCTTAAGACAGCATACCATCACATTACAAACGATCACAACTGATGGGACTATTGCTTGCAGTGCTTTCATAATGAATCCATGGGCCCACCAAGACATGGCTTTGGAAGACTTGTAGCCAATGGGCCTACTAAGGCATGGCTTTGGAAGACGTCTAGCCAAAATGTGTGTCCATGAGAAGATGGCCATTAGATTTAAAGAAAGTGGAGCAAATGTGCAAATGTCATTTCCAACTCTCCTCCCTGGAAAGAGACAAGGGCAAGCAGAGTGATTACATTTCTCAGATGTGAATCTCCTGTACTTTGTTGCTTAGTTTTTTTAAGATTTGTAAAATCCAGGCTGAGATTAAAACATTCATGTTACCAGAATCACCCGCTGAGTTTTCAGCAGCTCCTGTGGCTTTACAAAGAAGCCAATCCTCCTGTTGCCAAATATCAGGTCTCTCACATCTGTGATGGGGTATTTGTAGAATTGAGGAATCAAATTACAAACAACTGAATTCTGGAAGAGTTGGTTAGCAGGCACTTGCAATAGCAGATTGAGGATAGGGGCTTGCTACACACGAGTCACGTCCAGTTTTGGCTTTCTGTTTACAGTCTGCACCAGTATAGCAATGAGACTGTGGTGGAGAGTCTGGTGTAATTGGATGCCTCACCGTCTTCCATGACCAGTGGAACTAAAAACCAAACAATCTAATAAATGCATTAATGAAAATGTTAGTGGGACTAGGATGAATCCATCAGAGCCAAAACAAAATTGGAAATAAGCTTCTCCGATTCTTCTGGAATTTTTACCACTAAAAAGCAAATTTTCCTGAGTAGTAAGCAGTTTATGGTTATTCAAAAGGTCAGGAAAGACTTTTGATTCTTTAGCAAGTCTTACCCTTAAAAAAAAAAAGAAAGAAAGAAAGAAAGACCGTACCTGCTCAATATCCACAAGCCTCATCTATCTTGAAATAAGTAGATTTCATGGAACAAAAGAATTGAAATATTTTCCAGACCAAAGAAAACTAATTGTGTTTAGAGAAATAGAAAAAGGAATCTATTATAGATAAAGGATAACAGGGAATATTCATACAGATAAAATATGAAAGGCATTTTCTTACCTGGTTTTTGCCCAATTTAGAACTCATATTTGGTTCAAATAGCTAATATACTGATATATCAATATTGTTAATGTATATACCAATACCAGTTGAATTCCTTTGTTACCAGAAATTATGAAGATGACAAATTCCCTCTCTATAATACTATAATAATAATACAAAGTATATATTAACTGTTTTCCTAAACAATGAGTTATATTGAATATGCAGTGTGTCATTAAACCGGTATACAGTTTTATATCTCTAGGGAAGTTATCATACTCTCATCCAATGTGGCTAGAAAAAACAATTTGGTGTTGTTACTATGTTTTTCTGAATCTCTGTTCTTTTTTACTTTCCTTTCTATGTTCTAGTTTAGCCTTCAAGTTACATACTAATTCATCTTTGTTTTATTTCAATGCCTCTAATGCATTTGGTATGTATAAAAACTGATAAATTGGAACAACCTTTGAATTTCATTTTTGGTTGTTGTTGTTTTGTTTTGTTTTATTTTTTTTAAAGATTTTATTTATTTATTTGATAGCGAGAGATCACAAGTAGGCAGAGAGGCAGGCAGAGAGAGAGAGAGATGGAAGCAGGCTCCCTGCTGAGCAGAGAGCCCGATGCGGGACTCGATCCCAGGACCCTGAGATCATGACCTGAGCCGAAGGCAGCGGATTAACCCACTGAGCCACCCAGGCGCCCCTGTTTTGTTTTAAACTGAACTCGTGTATCTGTATTCCCATTGTGGGAATCTGAGTTCTTCTATTCCATTGGCAAAATAGTTTATTGAGATTATAGGAGAGAATGTTCATCTTTTTGTCCAGCTAAACTCAAACTTTATCCAGTCTATGTGAAATGACTATGCACAGCTTTAAGTTGTCAGCCGTGGGTGGAAACAATTAATTTGTATGGATTTTGTTGCAAAATGGATTATGGAATGGTTTGTATAGATCATTCATGGCACAACACATCTTTCAGTAAATTAAACACTCCTTTTGTTAGATTTAAAGGAAAGAAGAGCAAAGGACATGAGATAAGGGAAAGTAAAAAGAGGACAAATGGGGAGGAGAGGAGAGGAGAGGAAGACAGGAAGGTGGAGTATTTATTTGGGTGCGAAAGGAAAAGGTAGTATTTATTTTCTTCAAATAACAAAATAAATACTTGAGTTACATGTCCTTTCTGAAACTGTTGATCCTACTCAGGATGCTTTTGTAGTCCAGAAATTCTCTTCAGATTAGGGATGGCAAATAATGTAAGTGCTCATTCTAGACCTATAATTTGAATGAAGCTTGGAGCTGGGTCTGTGTGTATTCTGTTATTTATTATTCCTTTTTTTTTTTTCTTTCTGCGGAGTTGTTTGCCAAATCTAATGTCAGCAAACATGTCCAGCACCGCATTTCGTCCTATAACCAGAGTCAGGCATTTGAGTGTGTCATTACCTCTGTCTCCCATCTGGTAACATGTTCTTTTACAGATTAGCAGGGCTATTCCTAATCATTATCCCCCCCAAATTTTTACATAATAAAAGAGATCCCACTCATTCCTTGAATCATTTTATTCCATTTAAGATCCCCTCAGAGTGGTGTGGTATCGATTTGGCATTAGATCAAATGTTTTATCTCATGACAGAAGACACAGGTTGCTCAAGTTAAGATTTTAAATAGTTTTGGTCGGGTCTTGCAGATAATTGGATAAGTATCTGTTATTCTGTAGTGTTCTTAATTTCTTCTGTTACAATATTTTGCTCATGAGGTCAGGCGTGTCAGTCACTCACTTTTCTACTTGACCCAATTCACTTTGTATTTATTAGAAAACTGAACATCTTTTTTATTTTTATCTTTTTGCAGATTTTTTTACAGATCCGATGTGGTTTCTCTTCACATTTTATCTAGTGAATGTAGCATAACTGTCATGAGACTAATGAGGAAATAGCCACTATTAAGGCAAAGAAGAGTGGAAATCATAGAGCAAGATTCTATTTGAAAGCATGGACATTGATTTTTCTGTTACTTCAGTTGGTGCCAATGCGAGGCTTCGAAAATATAGAAGGGGTAATAAGTTAACAACATGAATCAACACAAAAACAGACACATAGATCAATGGAACAGAAAAGAGAGCCCAGAAATAGACCCTCAACTCTATGGTCAACTAATCTTTGACAAAGCAGGAAAGAATGTCCAATGGAAAAAAGACAGTCTCTTCAACAAACGGTGTTGGGAAAATTGGACAGCCACATGCAGAAAAATGAAATTGGACCATTTCCTTATACCACATATGAAAATAGACTCAAAATGGGTGAAGGACCTCAATGTGAGAAAGGAAGCTATCAAAATCCTTGAGGAGAACACAGGCAGCAACCTCTTCAACCTCAGCTGCAACAAATTCTTCCTAGGAACATCATCAAAGGCTAGGGAAGCAAGGGCAAAAAATGAACTATTGGGACTTCATCAAGATCAAAAGCTTCTGCACAGCAAAGGAAACAGTCATCAAAACCAAAAGACAACTGACAGAATGGGAGAAGATATTTGCAAATGACATAGCAGATAAAAGGCTGGTATCCAAAATCTATAAAAAACTTAGCAAACTCAACACCCATAGAACAAACAATCCAATCAAGAAATGGGCAGAGGACATGAATAGCCATTTCTGCAAGGAAGATATCCAGATGGCCAACAGACACATGAAAAAGTGCTCCACATCACTTGGCATCAGGGAAATACAAATCAAAACCACAGTGAGATACCACCTCACACCAGTCAGGAAATGACAGATGCTGGCCAGTATGTGGAGAAAGGGGAACCCTCCTACACTATTGATAGGAATGCAAGCTGGTGCAACCACTCTGGAAAACAGCATGGAGGTTCCTCAAAAAGTTGAAAATAGAGTTACCCTATGACCCAGGAATCACACTACTGGGTATTTACCCTAAAGATACAAATGCAGTGATCCGAAGGGGCATGTGCATCTGAATGTTTATAGCAGCAATGTCCACAATAACCAAACTATGGAAAGAAACTAGATGTCCATCAACAGATGAATGGATAAAGAAGAGGTGGTGTGTGTATGTGTATATATATATACACATGCACACACCCATACACACACACAATGGAATACTATGCAGCCATCAAAAGAAATGAAATCTTACCATTTGTGACAACATGTATGGAACTAGAGGGTATTATGCTTAGCGAAATAAGTCAATCAGAGAAAGACAACTATCATATGATCTCCCTGATATGAGGAAGTTGAGGGGCAACATGAGGGTTTGGGGAGTAGGAAAAGAATGAAACAAGATGGGATTGGGAGGGAGACAAAACATAAGAGACTCATAATATCACAAAACAGAGGGTTGCCGGGGAGAGGGAGTAGGTAGAGGATGGTTGGGTTATGGACAATGGGAAAGGTATGTGCTACGGTGAGTGCTATGAAGTGTGTAAATCTGGCAATTCACAGACCTGTACCCTTGGGACTAATAATACATTATATGTTAATAAAATTTTTTTTAAAATTACATGAATCAAAGGATGTAGGCTACATGAGCCATTTTTTTAAGTTTGAAAAACACGGCATAGTGAATATTGTACAGGGGCTCACAATAGTTGACATGTAAATAAGAAACATCTTTGAATGTTTGTAGCTCCATTACTCACAATCGGATAGAATATCTCCCAGTAAATCAGTTGACCAGAGAAGTGATTTTTCCCTTCTTTAGTAGCAGTGCATCTTTTATCACAAGGTAGATTTTGCATTAAGTATAAAAAGCTTACAAAAATAGAAAGCATGGTATTAAACTTCTGTAATAGTAAAGAATATGTGACTAGGAGGTGGATTGGCTCAGGTTTGCACTCAGATTTCTCCTGCTCTAAATCCGTTCTGGAATTGCAAATGGCACAGATTCCTTCTATGTGCCAGGTAAGTCCTCTGGTATTGATCAGTTGGCCACAATCCCTGGGGCTTTGGAGCCAGGCTTCTGGGGGTGGTCCTCTCAGGACCCAACCTAGAGTTAGGATTAGGGCCCATGGAATGTCTGATCTGTCCAGATTGCGGTGACCTTCCTGGAGGGCTGAGTTGAGGTCATGGGTTAAGGGAGTGTCAGGCTCAGGGCTTGTATTCAGAGGGGTCACTGAAAGTGAGTTTGCTGTGATTAGCTCAGGTTTGCTTTCAGTTTTCTTCTGCTCTCAATCCATTCTGGAGCTCCCAATGGCATGGTTTCCTTCTGTGTGTCAGGATGAGTTCTCTGGTATTGCTCAGATGTTCCCATTCCCTGGGACTTTGGAGCCAGGCTTCTGGGGGTGGTCTTCTCAGAACCCAACCTAGGGTTACGGTTAGGACCCAGAAGCAGGGTAGGTCTGATCTTGTGGTGACCTTCCCAGAGGACTGCGTGAAGAGTGTGGGTTAGGGTCAGTATCAGGCTTGGGTTTGTGGTTCACAGGGTAGCTGAAAGTGTGGGTTCACTGGGATTGGTTCTGGTTTGCTCTCAGATTTCTCCTGCTCTAAGTCTTTTCTGGAGTTTCAAATGGCATGTTTCCTTCTCTGTGTCAGGCTGAGTCTTCAGGTATTGCTAAGGTACCCCCAGTCCCTGGGGCTTTGGAGCCAGGCTTCTGGGGGTGGTCCTTTAAGAACCCAACCTAGGGTTAGAGTGGAGATTTAGTGATATGGGGTAGTTGAGCACAATTGTTCACAAAGAATTCTTAAGAGGCTTTACCTCACTAAATAAGTGCTTTTATTATAGCATGGGGACAGGACCCAGGGGCAGAAAGAGCTGCACTTGTGTTTGTGAAGAGTGACTGATAATATCCTGTGGGGGTGAAGGTGACATTAGGGCTCCAGGAAATTGAGTCTATAGTTTCCTGGAGGTCTGGCAATTATTATGATTGTGTTTTCCTAGTAAATTATTAAGACAGTTATATACTATGCTGTAGTTTCATGTCATGTAAGACTGATCTTTATCAGTTCACCATGTTTCCCTTCTGCCTTTGTTCTTGGGCAGTCATGAATAGCTGAGGAATGATACATGTGTCCCACCTTGGGAGTAGTTGGCAACCATCAGCTTGCATTTTGTCCTCATTTTTCCCTCCTATCATTAAGGCGCACCAAGTCAAGAAGGGAGAAAAAACACGTTCTGGTGTCTGTAGCACAGCAAATATTAAACAAAGTCCAACTTCTTGCTAGATTAACATAAATACTCACAATACTGGTCTGTTCTCACTGTCATGGATCAGAGGATTCAATCTTGTTAGGATGTCAGTCATTTCCATCTTGATATACAGATTCAACACAATTCCAATCAAAACCACAGCAAGATATTTTATAGATAACAACAAACTGTTTCAGACGATTACGTGGGAAAACAGTAGACTTAGTATATACTAGACAACACTGACAAAGAACTAAGTTGGACTTATACTACCTGAGATGGAGTCTTACTGTAAAGTCATATAATCCAAACAGCATAATATGGCAAAAAAACAGACAAGTGGTTCCATGGGATAGGATAGGTAGGTGCAATAGACACACAAAAGAGAACTTAACTGATCTTTGACAAAAGGACAAGTAAAGGCAATTTGATGAAGAAGTCTTTTTTAAACCAAATGGTGTTGAAACAATTATATACATTATATATAAAATAATGTGTGTGTATATAAAGTGAGCATAGACACAGACCTTCCACCTTTTACAAAAATTTAATGCAAAATTGATCATTAGCCTGAATACAAAATACTAAACTCTTGAATTCCTTGAAGAAACTATAGGAGAAAATCTAGATGAACATGTGTTTTAAGATGAGTTTTTAAGTAGAACTACAAAATGCAAGCAATACATAATACGTTTAACTTTATTAACATTCAATACTCTTAACTCTGTGATGGACAGTGTTGGGAGAATCCAAAGGAAATGCCGCAAATGAAGAGAAATTATTTGCAAAATGCATGCCTGCAAAAGCACTTGTATTTAAAATATACAAAAAATTCTGTAAGAAAATTAGCAACCAAGTTAACAAATGAGCCAAAGATCTAAGCAGACATCTTGCCAAAGAAGATATACAGAAGGCAAATAAGTATGTGAAAATATGCTCAAACGCTGTCGTCTGGGAATTTCAAATTCAAACAACAATTCTAATGCTTATCAGAATCTCTAAAACCCAGAAGAGACACACACATTGCTGGAAAGATTTTGGAATAATAGCCACTCTCATCTATTGCTAGTGATAGTGAAAATGGTATAGCCAGTATGGAAGAAAGCTTAGCAGTTTTTTGTGAGACAAAAAGCTGGCCCTTGCATTCCTAAGCAGTTTACCCAACTGATTTGAAAATTGTATTCCAAACCAGCATGTGAATGTTAATACCAGCTCTGCTCAGATTTACCAAACTTGGAAACAAGTAGGTACACTTCAATAAGTGAATAGACAAGTGAACTCGATGCATCTGTTAATGGAGTTTTATTGAATTATTTTAAAAATGAGCAGTCAACACTTGGAAAGATATAGATGAATCTTAAAAGCGTATTTCTAAGTGAAAGAAGCAGTGTGAAAAAGCTATCCTGTGAATGATTCCATTTATATGATATTACAGAAAAAGAATTACAGAGATGTTAAACAGATCAGAGATAGTTGCTATGTGTTTGACAGGACTCCTCTGAGAATAACTAATTTTAGGACTGGGCAGGAGATACGTAAGAAGCATCTAAAGCATCTTGTAGTGCCAGAAAATAAAGTGTTCAGTGAAACAAGAACAGTATAATGATGAAGGCAGGTCAAAACAATACAGGAGCCAATTATAAAGCTCCCCCAAACCAAAGCTGGAATGATTTGAATAACATAAAATAAAGCAATCATTGCTATGATAAACACTGGGGTTCAGATCATTATGTTCATCATAGCCAAACTATGGACAGCTGGGATGTCCACTGACATATGAATGAATAAAGAAGATGTGGGGTGTATGCACACACAATGGAAGAGTACTCAGCCATCAGAAAGGGTGGATACTTATTAACCGTGATGTGGATGGAACTGGAGGGTATTAGGTTGAGCAAAGTAATTCAGTCAGAGAAAGACAATTATATGGTTTCACTCATATGTGGAATATAAGATAGGGGAAGGGAGGGAAAACTGAATGGAAAATAATCAGAGAGGGAGAAAAACCATGAGAAACTCTTAACTATAGGAAACAAACTGAGGGTTGCCGGAGGGGTGCCTGGGTAGAGGGATGGGGCAATTGGGTGACAGGTGTTAAGGAGGGCATGTGATGTGATGAGCACTGGGTGTTATATGCAACTGATAAATGACTGCTCGACATCTGAAACTAATGATGTACTATATGTTGGCAATTGAATTTAAAAAAAAATAAGGTGAAATGAAATAAAATGAAATAAAAATTGATTTATAGACCAAAGTATAAAGTAAATGTTTCTGGATCCATACTGAAATAAATAAATTGTTGAACAACTAAGTAATGCTTTGGAAGAATTTCTGGTAGTCTAGGTAGAAAAATGAAATTAATTCCTAAAGTCAAAATGACTTGCTTCATATCCCTAAGTCTTGAATTGGAGAGTAAAGGTGTCACAGAGAAATGAGATGATTCACCATTGGTCCCTACTATAAAGAGAGAATTAAGAAGAATTAATTTTGTTCCATAGATATAGGAAACACACTGATCACTCTTCTTGGTACCTGAATTTGGCAGTGGAAGAGGCTATATGTTGCCTTAAAGACATGATATCAAGCATCCTGGTAACAGGGCTGACCAGGAAATTCCCTATTCCCATTTTTAGTTAGCAGCAAGTTAGAGTTGTCTCAGAGTAGGAATTCCTAACTAGCTCTATCTATAAGAATCTAAAACTATTGGCTGAGGTTCTTTTCTCTGAGAACATACCTCTACCACAACATTTCCTATCATATTTTCCAAATGAATTTCTACTCCTACCTTAACAAATTCAAGGATGTCATTTGTATCCGGTCGCTAAAAATTGAAGGACTAAGTGAGAAAATGCGCTCTTTAAATCTGAAAGATGTAAAGTGGTATTAAAATGTATAAGTAGTTTGAATAAAGTCAGAAGATGATTTACGGATGCCTCAGGGAAGAGTATGGGTGTTTCTTACATTTACAGAAGCCCAAATGTTTCTGTCAAAGACTAAAGAGGATCTTCAAAGTTCAGACCTCAAAAAAGACCCACATTTGCATGCTTTAACATAGCAGGATTATTATAACCAAGTCTGTGTGATATCCAAGTAAGGAAAAATAAAAGATTAAGAAGTTTTCTGTATTTTTTTATCCTTGTTAAGTGTGCTTAAACTTTTGATCCTTAAAGAAATGTCTGCACAATGATACCAAGCTTCTTATAAACCTGCTATGAAAATAGCTCTAAAGAATCGGCAGTATCCTATTTTAAATTTATCAAACAATCTATCTGCAGGTTGTTCCACTTGTTCAGACACATTTTACAAATTGAATGGTTGGGTTATCATCACTTAGTGGTAATGAATAAATCACAATTCCTAGACCTCTAAATCTGAATATCAGCTTGGCCTTTGTTAAAGTTATAATGCCTGCAAAGTCTTACCTCAAGTCAAAAGACATAAAAATGGAATATTTTTCCAAAGAAGTTTTAAACCAAAAATTGTCCCAATAAATGTTGAAATTTTTTAAAGGAAATGTAGGTTTTCCAAGTCAAAAGATGTTTAATGCATACAACCATTTACTAAAATTTATTCATATTTATGCACTCACATCCAAAATACTATAGACTGTATTTATGCATTGGTTTACTTTTTCCTCCCACGTCCAGAAAGTAGACTCAAAGAAGGCAAATACTTTTCCTGTTTTGCTTTGTTTTGTTTTCCACTGCCAGATACTTAGCACCTAGGACTGTATGATATGTAGAAAGTGTTCAGAAAATATTTGTTGTAGGAATGATTCAATTAGTGAATGAGTCATAAATTTGTTAGCCTATTTCCTACCTAACACATTCTTGTATCATTGGCTTAGTTAATATTTTTAAAGTGTAATTCTTATCTAATTTGATGATACAGAGTCTTCCATTCAGGAAAATCTATAATAAGCAGTCATTTTACTATTATTTATGAATTGAGAAGGAAACATTTGGAAATGCTGAAATGGGATTATTCAGGAGTAATTTATCATGTCTTGAATCATATTTGATTTACTCTGTTTTACTTTTGTTTCTAAACTATCAAAAATATAAATCTGGATTGATGATCCATTATAAAAACCATATTAAGGTAGCAAATGCATGTCAATGCTTCCAAGCTCTCATTGATGGTACAAAACTATGTAACAGTATTCTTTGAATAATTTCCTTACAATTTCTGCATCCAAAATAACTGAAAAGGAACTTATGAGAGTGATTAAAAAGATGTTTTGTTTCATTTGGTGCTAATACTACAGTTGACTTATTAGTTTTATCACATGATCATACTTCTCTCAGGAAGCTTTCCTTGGACTTCAAAGTTTACTAAAGTGTTCCAAGTCTGTGTTCCCATAGCATTCTGTATGTAATGCTACCATTGCCCTTCAATATAATAATCATATTATATTACAAAAGTTCACTTTTTCAAAAGTTTACTAAGTCTTAAACCAGAAATTAACATGAGTATCAATACTGGTTATCTTCAGTGCATGAGAACAGTAGTCAGTCAGCAACAGTGGTCTAATTAGAGTGATGGAAGAAAATAAAAAGCATTAAGATTGTCTGTCTCTAAGCATATGCAAGATGGCTAGAAATGCTGAGAAGTAAAACTCACAGCTGGTTAAGAAGGAAGAATTTAAAATATTCTTCACTAATTTTTTTTTTAAGAAGATAAGATTCTAAAGCAGCATCTGGATTAACAAATTTGATTCCTCCTTTACAGTGGATTTGAAAGTGAGATTTACTATTATAGAGGCATAAACAATGCAGTAGTTTAAGCAATATAGTTTTGACTTGATTTTAACTGAAAATATCTATCATTATGCAAAATAAAATGGTAGAGAATTTGATGCTTAGCATTTGTCAATAATAGGAGAATATGCATTCTATTAAGAATTTGTTATAGTTGAAGGGCGCCTGGGTGGCTCAGTGTTTTAAAACCTCTGCCTTCAGCTCAGGTCATGATCTCAAGGTCCTGGGATCGAGCCCCACATCGGGCTCTCTGCTGGGCGGGGAGCCTGCTTCCTCCTCTCTCTCTGCCTGCTTCTCTGTCTACTTGTGATCTCTGTCTGTCAAATAAATAAATAAAATCTTAAAAAAAAAAAAAGAATTTGTTACAGTTGAACAGGAGTATAAAATATTAGCCTAGTAGACTGTGTATTGAGATATAACAACTTTAAGAATCTTTTTTCAGAAATGATGCATTTACATTCTCATCTTATGTATGTGATTACCATTTTTATTTTGTATGTTAAATGCCTGTATAGGGAGAAAGACTGTCTGAATCTCACCACCTAAAGTATAGTGCATCATAAAAGGCATATGAGATTAAAGAGGAAATTAGTGTTTAGTTTCAGTGAAAAATTATACATATTAAGTGTAATGTATTTGGCTCATTTCATCTTCAAGAACTGAGAATACCAAGTAATATCAACTAATGGGGTATAGAAATAAGATTATCAAAAATTTCATATAAACCCAATGACAACTGTTTCTCTGGAGACTATGACACATTTGGGATATAGAAAGATCTCTGGCAACTCAGTTATTTCTTTGATCCTTCAACAATTGGAATTCTTAATCTTTCAATATTATAGTAAATCTGCTCTATTCCTTGTTACCGTTGTTACACTGCTGCTAGTATTCTATTCTACTCTACTATACCTATAACTGCTGTAACTCTATTTTATATGCAACACACTTGCTAGCATATTTATGAAATATAGAATATACACATAAATAAAATATGTAATAGAAACAGACATATATATATAAATATATGATGTAACAATTATATTTCATGCTAGTCTCTTCTTCTCTGTTTCATTTGTTTTCTTTCTAAATGACTTTTTTTTTTCTTTCTAAACAACACTGGGTGTGTTGCACAAACAATGAATCTTGGAACACTGAAAAAATAAAATAAAATAAAAAAATAAATGACTTGGGTTTAAAAATGATGTTTTATTTCCTGGAATATATATTTGTGTTCCCAAAATTCATATATTGAAGCCTGATCCTCAGTGATGGCATTTGTTTGTGGGGCCTTTGGGAGATAAGCAGGTCATGAGAGTGGATCCCTCACAAATGAGATTAGTGCCCTATGGAAAGAGACATGAAGGAAATGACCTTTCTCTTCCATGTAAGGGAACAGTAAGAGGACTCTTGCCAGAACCTAACTATTCTGACACCTTAATATTAGAATTCCCAACCTCCAGAACCACAAATAATACTTTTTTTCTTTTTTTTTTGTGCTACATAGTGATGATTTTTAGTTAATGCAGTCTGAACGAAGATATTTCCCTCAAAACTCCTATTTTCAGAGAAATACTCTGTATTCTATAAAGCTGTATTCTTTCATGCAGAGGCCATGAGCCATATGTGAATGTATAAATACATTCTAACACTAATTAAACTTAAGCATAGTTAATAGTTAAGTTCTTCAGTCACAGTAACCACATTTTAAGTGCTCAATAGCCACATGTGGCCATAAGTTCTCTTATTGGACAGCAGTTTATTAATATTTGTTCAAAGAACGTTCTGTTGGTTAGCACTGCTATACAAATTAGGAACAATACATTAGAGACCTCAAAGCACATCACCACCACTTCTTAACCTGAATCAACTTAAACTGTTACTTGATTCGTGTAGGTTTTAATTTCCTCATATTTAGCAGTGGTTACCTGTATCATAGGGTTTTCACCATGATAAATTACTATTCATAAATTCTTTTGGAGACTGACTAATAAGTTGAGAAACTTCATATACAAATGGAAAATGGCCATACTGTATATAAAAAATGAAATTCAGACCCCAAACCTACAGCAACCAATCCAGGATGCCACCTCAGTGTCCGAAGTAACCAGTCCAAAAAGCCAACCTATTTAGCAACCACTTCAAGAAGCCAGGCAATAACCCTATAGCAATTGACCCCAAAATACCAGGACTTATTAATAAGTGAGAGTTTCCCTAACTTTTGCCCCCACTTCCAACTTAGGACCAAATGAAGAAAGTTAAATATTCACCCCTAACTAATCCCATAAGGTGCCCTGCTTGTAAGCAACCCACCTGTACCTTTCCCATGGTAATAGCCTTTAAACAAGGCCTACTTGAAGATTTTTCCTTTTCCACCTTATAGTTTTCCCACTCCTCTGTCTTTCTTTGGGTTTCTGCCAAAATGCAACTTGTAAGCCTGCCTTTACTTAGCATTTCATAGAGTCCCTGGATTATTGTACTCTGTGAACAATGATAACCTTTTGAAAAAAATTCAGTGTATGTAGTCATCCTATTGCCTACACTGAAAATCCAGCCTTTACTAAGGATCATCTCTGCATGTGATTTGCAGATTTAAGAAAGAAGACATGGTGACTTACAATGGCACGTATGTCATTTGTGCACTTGTGTATGTTTCAGTTGATTCTTGATTTGTATGCCATTTTGCTCCCATCTTGGCATCCACCTCCAACCCTTTCTGAAGAAAAGTCTAACAACACCCATAACTTATATAAAACACCAGGATTGGGGAAGTAACACTATTATTTTATGGCATTGCAGAGTCTATTCAAGTGATCAAATATTTAGCAAATATTTTGGAACAGTGATACAGGATCCCTTTTCTACCTGGCTTCAACCTACTTATAACTGTGATGATTCCCACCTGTGGGAATTCCCTTAGTGGACTTACAGAATTACATGTTTCTTTCTTCACCTTTCAGAGCAAAGGAAAGGGTTAATTCTTTTATTAATCAAGAATTCTGAAAAATAAAAAAAGAATTCTGCCTCTATTTTCTTTTTTTTTTCTTTCTTTTTTTTTTTAATTTAAATTCACTTTAGTTAACATATAGTGTATTATTAGTTTCAGGGGTAGACATTAGTGATTCATCAATTGCATATAACAACCAGGGCTCATTACATCACATGCTTTCCGTAATGCCTATCACCCAATTACCCTACCCCACCCTCTCCCTCCAGTGACCCTCAGTTTGTTTCCTATAGTGAAGAGTCTCATAGGGTTGCCTCCATCTCTGTTTTCATTTTATGTTATTTTTCCTTCCCTCTCCCTATGTTCATCTGTTTTGTTTCTTACATTCCACAGATGAGTGAAATTATATAGTATTTGTCCTACTCTGAATGACTTACTTCATTTTGCATAATGCCCTCTAATTCCAACTAGATTGTTGCAAATGGCAAAATGTCATCGGTTTTGTTGGTTGAGCAATATTCCGTGTATATATATACAACCTCTTCTTTATCCATTCATCTGTCAGTGGACATCTGGGCTTTTTCCATAGTTTGTCTCTTAGGAACATTGCTGCTATAAATATTGGGGTGCACATGCCCCTCCGAATCACTATGTTTGTATCCTTTGAATAAATACATAGTAGTGCAAGTGCAATTGTTGGATCATAAGGTAGCTCTCTTTTAACTTTTGTGGGAACCTCCATATTGTTTCCCATAGTGGCCGTACCATTTTGCACTCCTGTTGCCTCTATTTTCAAGTGAATACAAGTATGTTCACGAATTTTCAAACCATTTCCAAAAGGAAGATTCTGTATTTTGTAAGACGAATATCCAGGATGTATTCACATTGACAAGTCACCTTTATAGGAACTTAGGGATAAAATTATATAATGTATAGTAGTGGTGCTAGAAAAAATGATGCATATGAAGAAGTAATTCTAAAAATGTGCTAAATGTGCTATAAATTGAAGCTCTAAAAATACCTCACAATATAATTCATCTGGATATTAAAGTAAGGTACACTAAGAATATGTTTTAAATTATCAGAAAAGTAAGAGATAAAGGACCTTAAAAAGATGGACATTTAAGGAAATTATTCTTTAATAAGTAACAGAGGACAGAATATTCCTTAATAAACAACAGAGAACAAAAGTAGAGACAAAATATCACAGGTCTCATAATCCATTTGTTAAAATTATTTCCCTCATTTTCTCCTTAATTTTGAGTTTAGAAGACCTCAGATTTTTTCTCTACTCTGGGAGCTTGGTAAAGGAATTCCAATATTCAACCTTGAAATTGTAGATGATTCTAACCACCAGTACAGGTATTTCAGCAAGATTAGGAGGAAAGGGGCTTTTCCTCTTATAACACCAAAAAAAGGCAAGTATTATTCTAAATTTTAAAAACTGATCTAACAAAGTTTATTTCTAATGCAACTCTTCTCTGAAAATTAAGATTATTCTGGAATGTTAGAGAATTTAAACTGATTTGTCTGGTTGTAATTTGCTGCACTGCTAATAACACTACCATCTCTGTTTTTTCAAAGGTATCTCTAAACTCTTCCCTGTAGAGCTAAAGGGGAATGCCGGAACCTCATTCAGCCCTTTGGGCACTTAGAAGAAGAAACAAAAATTAAGCATCAATTTTTTTGACATTTACATTACCACCTTTTACAACATTTATTAATGGTTACATTTATTTTACTATAACAATAGACAAACAATGCTTTCAAATCTCTGATATGGGGCACTTCCATGCATTCATTTATATAATCAGCATATAAACTTACAGCTGTTGTCAAAAGATTTTGAGTCCATCTTTAGATTGCCCTCTGACTAATAGATGTGATGTTTAGGGTGTGTGTGTGTGCACATGTGAAATTATTGGAGCTGTGAGCAATTTATTTCCTGTGGTTTTACTCATATGAAATTGTACTTCTGCTACCTTCCTTGAAAAATTAAAAATTTAAATCAGTTAGGATTTCACTGGGTCTTCTGGAACTCATTGCTTAAGTTTTCGTTTCATCTGATTTGTAAGTGAAATCTAGATGAGCATAAATTGTTTTAATTTTGATTTTGCAGTTAATTTGTTTCCATTATAATGATGCTTATAGGAGTTGTTTATGCTGTCTCTTGCTTACTGTAGAATTTTAAACATTCTCGGAGATAGACACATCGATCTCCACTAATTTGCAGATTCATTTCTCTAATTTATTAGTTTCTTTTCATAATTTAAAAAAAAAATCCCCATTCCTTGATTATTTTCTTTCTTATTTATATGAACTATTGCTTCTCTTCTTTGCTCTTACTTCATCTCCATCCCTTTCTCATATGTTCTATACAGTTTCAGGAGCCTCTGCTTTGATTCTCCAAATGGCTTCTGAATCCAATCTATTTTATATTAGTTATACTACTTTATTAAATATAGTTTTTAATTTCAAGTTATTTATCCTAATTCCCAGATTTCCTCTTACCTCTCAACTAGCTTCAGGGTTGTATAATGTTTTGGATTTTTTCACACACAAAACTACGCATTCCTTTAAAAATTATCATGAGTCTACTTTTCTTGTATTGATTCTACATTAAAAAGGGATTTATAAGACTATAGAGTTGTTCGACTGTTTTGTACGATTATATTTTAGGCTCAGGGTATGTTACTTTTTCCTTTGTTTATCTTTATGGGGAGATACACTTTTTTTTTTTTTTTTAAATCTACAATTGGAAGTGGAACTTTGATTTAGAGAACCACGTAGGCTTCTCTATATAAATGTTTTAAGAACTGACACAGGCTTAAATTCACCAATTCAAAAAATCTCCTATGGAGAAATGGAAGAAAGCCAGATCTGAAAGATTTTTTGGCAGGGAGCTTTAACTTTGTGATTATTAGAGCTCCTTCCTGGTTTGCTCTGGCCTCCAAGAGATAGCTTTGCCTGGTGGCTCTGGTCTTTGTTCTCATTATGGATTAGCTAAAGCAGTGCTTCGTAATCCGGTAAATGATTCTGTGATGATGAGCCTGAAAGTTTTCCGTGTTTTTCAAATTTGTTCCCATCAGTATTTTTTCTGGCAAAATTCCTTAAAATCACCGACATTTACATGCTCCTCTCACCCCATTTTCAAAAAAGGATGGGAATTAAGCCCCTATTTTACATTCCTCTAATTCATTAAGTAGGAATCCAGCATGAAATGGAACATTTGGGGCAGGTATTTCATATAAAACCTATTGCAATTTTTCTTTTAATCCAAAGCCTGTTTTTATTCAGCTTTTCTCATACTCATAGTTCCAAGAGCCACAATATTTGAATCCTATCTTTTACCTAAAGCCACTGTCAAATTTTGTTGATTTTACTCCGTGTTTTAAAATTTGTCAGCTTTTCTCTTCCCTTCTCTTCCTTAGACCTCTCAGGTAGGCTCTTAAGCAACTAAGATCCTATTGGCCTCACTTCTGATTCAAGTCACAGTTAGTGAAAACAGTTCTGCACAGGCTTTCACATACTTCACACTGACAAGGTCTCACTTGAACAGCTGCCACATTTCTCTGGCTTGTTGTGAACATCTCTGATGAGGTGGCTTGGGTGTCTATGAGGGCCCTCTTGGCACCTATACATGTGGATCCCTCAAGTGCAGCAGAGCCAGTGGCCTAGGGGAAGCCTTCAACCAGTCAGAATAGATTCAGTGATTATGACTTCTCCATCCCTTCCCTTAGGAGTCTAGGTTGAGACACATTTATAGATTCCTCAGAGGTTCCTGGTGGATAAGAACAGTAATCCCCACAGGGATTCTCAACTCAAAAATGCATCCTGTCTTGGCCTTTTCTCCTACCTTCTCTCATTTTATTCTCACTCCTTCTCCTGGAATCATATTCTAAACACATTGCTTGTGAGCCAGATATTAATTTGCACTGAGCTTTAGAAAGAGAACCCAGGCTGACTCTTGGTACAAAGAGCAGACCCATTGTGCATCATACAGCATTCTGGAAGTGGGGCCACATACCTTCCCAATGGCAGAAGGACCACAGTGTGGTGATTATTGGGGCACTGATCAGCCCGGGCATGCAAAATGATCACATTACTCTAGAATGTTACAAGTGGAGGATTCAAATGAGGTACGTGTGGAAGTTGAAGCGTTGGGGAGCCCAGTAATTAATTCCCTTAAAACTTAAAACTGGAGTCATGTTGGGCAAGCTGGAAACTTCCCACGGCTGAACTAAAGAGACCCATATTTCTTGCAACTACAAGGATTTTGCGGATAAAAACAGGCCCTCGTTTTAATTTTAAGAGTGGCTGAGCAGCAAAAAATATTGAATGCATAGTTTTTCTAGACATCTTATGCTAGCTATTCAGACTCTGATGAGAAAATAGTAAGATTCAGACATCTGTGATTGGAATATCTCTGTAGATGATTGTGAGAATTTTGAACCTCCAGATTCTCATCAATCCCCCAGACAAGGTGGAGAACTTAACTTCTCTTATTTGTTAGAAACTTGTCTTTGTTGAGGTCCATGTCTGCTTCTGTTTATTTCCTCCTGGACCAATAACTCGTTAGGCTTCAGCACACACTAAGATGGCAATAGAGCTTTTGCTCTAAAGAAGGGTCTTACATGGGGAAAAATTGGAGTTCCTAGTTAATACAAACCAGTAAGAAAACAAAAGAACATGTGAATGAATAGATCTTGTTGAAACTAAACAAGTGGGCAGAATTAAAAAGTTGGCAAGGAGAAACTTATTGACACGAGAGCACATATTCATGTCTTAGGTTTGACTTCTTAGGACACTTGGAGCTAGTGGATAAGAATTTGTTGGGATGGTTCCTTAATTGTGAACATAATCATGAACTGCTGCTGTAAATGAGGTGAAATGATAAAATTGTCATGGTAAAGTTTTGAAGAAGGATTCAGAAGGCTACGTAAATGGTGGAGATTAGAATGGGTCTATTATATAAGAGAGTGAAGAATGCCTCCTACTTCTACTAAGGTAATAAGAGATGCACTGAGGGGCCTTAGAATTTTAGATCATGCCAATGTTTGATATAATATATAGGCTGGAATTGACTTTAAAAAATGGTACCATGGACTAAGATTCTTTTTTAATTGATGGATATTACATATTTTTTAAGTTGGCAGAGGCCATGTTATGGCACTTCCAGATTATAATACCAGACAGCAGATCTGGGGTGGCAAACAGGGTTCCTTACTCCATAGATTTTCCATTGGCAAAATCATGTGGTAGATTAAAGATTGATCCAGATTTTTTGACACTCCCCCCACTGAGAGGTAAGGTCTAAACTTTCCCCTTCTACCTGGGTGGCCTTTGTGGCTTCTTTGACCAGAGGAATATAGTAGATGTCTCCCTGTTCCTGTTTCCAGGTCCAAACTTTAAGAGACTCTCATGTCATATACACTTCTTACAACACATTTCCTTTTCTACGTATACCTACTCTCCTGTAAATATTCCTTATGATTTTCTTATGGAAGAGGAGATAATCTTCCATGGTTCATAAATGTAGCAACATATAATACATTTATGCAAGCTTACATGAACTATTGAAACTGTACAGACCCAGTCAGAGGTGCCTGGGCATGCGATGATAAAGGCATATCCTTCAGTGGAGACATGTGAGAGGAGTTAACCGAGTTATTAACTTTGTACACAAGGAAACTGACTTTAAATGCACATACACACTTCTCGACAATAGCTAAAGATTCAATGGATTGGACAGGAGCTAGAAACAATTGAGAATGGAATATTGAATACAAACAAGGCTTGAAAAAGAAGCATTTGAATTTGCTTACAGGAATGAGCACAAAGCATTCGCATTTTGGTTCTCGTATTATTACACACCCAAGAGCATCAACAAATTGCAAAGAAGGCATTCAGTAAAGAATACCAGCTCCCTCTTAACCAGGCTATTGTGACTCCCTCTCGCCTGCTAGCGCCTTGGTGCCAAGTTGGAGGATACAAACATCTTTTACCTATAGACCCAGCAATTTGCCTTTAGAGGAATTTACATATGCTCTGATCAAAATGAGTTTTCCCTGCTACCATTGCCTCCACCAACACCACAATGTGTGTACTTACCATATGCCTAACTCATCAGCAAGAGACCCTGTTAAATATCACATCCGACCCAGAAGCCACATTGAAAGCAGTTTAAACTTGGACTGGTGGTGTAGTCTGTTAAAGATTTAGCTAAATCCCCAGTTTGGGGGAACGCCCTGCCAGGTTAGGGAGCTTTTTATTCAGGATGAAATGTATGCCCTACACCAACAGCCAATACATGATCCTATACTCTCCTTTCCCTCAAATCTAGAGGACTTCTTTCTAGACCATGGAGTGAAGGTAGCATTTCGTCCTCTTCTGTCTTTTTCACAAGTTTTTGCACTTGTGGAATATGCATTCCTTGCCACTATTAATGTAGGCTCTGCCAGGTCTGAGGCCCCTAGCTCCCTTTTGGGAAATACCACTTGGCCAATGAGGGCTCTTCCTGCTGATGAATTAAAGGTAAAAAGGAGATTTATCATACTGGCTGGAGTTACTGATCCTTGTATCTTTGGAAAACTGGAAGTATGTCAGAACTGAAGAGATTCTGCAGAGTGTCTCTTGTTGCTTTGTGCCCACTGATAACTGAATAGAGCATGCAGTAACTTTAGCCCAGCAAAGGCAAAGCCCCGAAGGGCTCAGACTTTCTAGAGAAGGAAAGTCTTCTGCGCTACAGAAGGCAGGAATCTTAGTCCACTGTAAGGACAGGCTGGGAGTGAAGGAAACCTAGAGTTAGAGATGAAAAGGGAGCTGATAAATATTCATTATGACAACCTTTCTTTTTCTTGTCAAATATCTTGACACTGCAAATAATATCTTACATTTTCTGTGGGTTAATAATCCATCCCATTTTCCTTGATTACATGATAAGATGGAAAGTAAGCATGTGCTACAATTGTTTCATCATGGACTATCTTGAAAAATTAATTTAATTGGAATTAAATAATTAAATTATCCTGGAAATTTAATTTAATTGGAATTTTGAGTTATATTCAATTTTGCTAATGTTCTATAGAAATTGTATATAACACAGAAGGCATAGATTATAATCACTTACCTAGTTTTAGCATAGTATATTTGGAGGCATAAACCTTGACATATGTTAAAAATTATCAGTAAGTTCTTATACTAGAATATGTTTTGAGTTAATTTACTTTACCTCTCAATTAATAAATTATTCATTGTATTATTTTTTCTTCTAGCATTTGCATATCACATCAAATGGCATTTTTTGGCATTTTTATGATCAACAAGGGACTTTGTGCTATAGTTTTCATATTTTAAATACATCGTCTCTCTACTTAACATATATGATCTTAAATGTAACTTATTTTATCATGTACTATTGTAAAAACTACCATTATCCTTTAACCTTATTGAATTATTGAAATATTGTTTAATATTTTCTATAGGTTAAAAAAATATTTTCCATAGGTATGCTGTCATTTTACTTTGGATTTTACCACAACAAGTTGCTCATAAAAAGCTTGTCTGGGAAATACTTTTGGATGTACAATGAGCTTTCTGATTTTCCAGTTCACTGGCTTAATCCTTACTCCCTCTCTCTGTGGTTAAAAACATTAAAATCTTACTTTAGAAATACAAAGACACGTGTCATAAATTATTATAAAAATGGTTCACTGCAGTTTTGTGGGTAAATTCTAATTGCATACTGGCAAATGCTTGAAAATTCTTTGGGTGTACATTGTTCTTTTGCTTCTCAAGGAGCAGATGATTATCTTGTGAAAGAATTCTGTATGAGATTTTTTTTAAAAATATACCAGGATTCTAGTCAAAATTAAGCACATCCATGACCTCAGAAAGTTATCAAACATGCTATAATAAGAGTATGCATTATGCACTGTCAGAAATATGTTGGAAAGTCAAAACATAATGTATAAAATATTTGTATTATTATCTAAGAATGTGTTTGAAAAAATAAATAACCCAGCTCTGCAAAATCCAGCAATTTCATCTGTTTTTTTCAAAGTATAAAGAAAGAAATATTTTGTACTTGGGAGAGTTCAGAGCTTAGAATGGGAAGAGCCTCAATTCACTTCAGTGACCTTAGGGAATAAGTGTCTTTAAATATCTGAACCATAATTTCTTACTCAATGCAAACTGCAGGTACAAAATTCACATTTGAAAGAGCACTAGTTGAGAAACTGTATGAAAGATGTTCTATATAAACAATTCCCTTATTAATCTATGAGTAGATTTTTTATAGGCCTTGAATCTTATATAAAATAAAGAATACACATTATAAGTAATATTGAACATGCACATTAAATTTACTTAGGATTAAGAGAAATCATAGTAAATTAGAAAGCTAATAAAATTGGAATTTGCTACAAATATCATAAAATCCAGAAAAAATACCATTATGCTCTATAATTTACTCCCTGACATCTCTGTAATATTACTCCGTATATGTTATTTGGGTGAATAATTCCTGGTCACCTCTTCCTGTGAAAATAACCTGAAGTATTTTCTGTAGAGATAACATAAAGAAAATTCAGTCTTTTGAAAGATCTTTTATCCTTTACATCTATAACTTCCATCACTACCTGCTTTAAATGACATTCAAAAGTGAACGTATTATGTGCACTTAGACGTAGGATGCCAGTTAAGTCATGACAGCGTTCCTAGCATGACAATAGGAGGGAAGGTTCATAAATGTAGAAGAGATGAACAAAAGATATTGTTAGACAGAAATGAAGTCGGAACCATCTACGTGGGGTTATGTCTGTTATGTTCATCTTTATTTTGCGGGTTCCTAGCACAGTTCCTGAAAAGGTATACTCAATAAATGATAGTTGAATAAATGAAAAAGTTCATGAATAAATATATCTGGAATGACTCCATCCCGATTCCTGGAAGCAATTTCTAAACTGAGGGTTCTAGCAATAAATTAGCGATAAGTAGACAGGACTCTAACTGTTTAAATGTATCTCATGAAAATGAAGTTACAAGCACTTCCTACTCCCCTTCACCCTTTTGTCATTCCTACAATACCTGCAGCCACACTTAAGCTAATGGGCTACAGAGTAAGTCTGATGGAGATGGAGAGGCAGAGTAAGAAGACAAACCATTTTAATTTTAAAATCCTACGAAAGCATTATAGAAAGCAAAGCTACTGCATTGCTAAAATCCTTGAAGAAATGTATTCATTGAAGACCTGCGAATCTTTAACTTCATTTACTTCATTATAAGTTCTCCTCTGAATGTGTATTCTTATGAAAAATGTTATTCTTTTCAAGTAAAATGCTAAACAAGTAATGATATTTGGGGGAAATCCTGACATTCTCTATTTACTTTTAGTAGGTAGTTCTTCTCCTAATGTGTAGGCAATGACTGATGGCTTCATAATTAGTAATATGATATCAGTCTCATGGACTCAGCACTACACTTACCCTAGTGAAAATTCTTCACAAAATCCACCCAGTCACAGTCAGTTTCCAGTCTCCTTTCTCTCTCCCACAGTTTAACCTGAATAAATAAATATATATATATATATATATATATATATATATATGAATGACTTATTTTGTGATGCTAGATACCTTCCATCCTCTGCAGAGATTGTGTCCAGTTCATTTTTGTTATCTCCATTTTAGCACATTCTTTTGTTTTTTTTTTTAAGATTTTATTTATTTATTTGTCAGAAAGAAAGAGAAAGCACACAAACACGCAGAGAGGCAGGCAGAGGCAGAGAGAGAGGCAGGCTCCCCGCTGAGCAAGGAGCCGGATGTAGGACTCAATTCAAGGACCCTGGGATCATGACCGGAGCTGAAGGCAGTGGCTTAACCCACTGAGCCACCCACGCGTCCCTCTAGCACATTCTTTGACCGAGTATAATATTACAAACATTTGTATAATTAATTAATGAAAGACTACACATGTAGGTGCATAGATTTTCATACAGCATTAGAAACAGTGTCTTATAGTACATTGAATTAACCAGGATACTGCAGTAGCTATATAACCAAACTCTCTGCTCCTTTTTTCTTTTTCCACAGAATATTCATTTTCCATGCTGCGTTTATTATATATAAGCCACATAATGTCACTTCCTCTTAAATCTATGCATTGGATGCTGCTGCATATCTACTTCATCTTGTAATAAGAGCCACACCCTTTTCTCCTGGCAACATGGCTCTGCAGACCCTGTGCCTCTCATTTTGAGGTCAATTCTGTCCATCTTTACCTTGGGCAGTCCTCTTAAACCTTGCTGACCGTCTGGCTTTCCTACAAACATAGCATGTGCATTGTCTCATTAATATGCTATACCCTTGGGGTGCCTGGGTGGCTCAGTGGGTTAAGCCGCTGCCTTCGGCTCAGGTCATGATCTCAGGGTCCTGGGATCGAGTCCCGCATCGGGCTCTCTGCTCGGCAGGGAGCCTTCTTCCTTCTCTCTCTCTCTGCCTGCCTCTCAGTGTACTTGTAATTTCTCTCTGTCAAATAAATAAATAAATAATCTTTAAAAAAATATGCTATACCCTTTTTTCTGGTTTATAGTGAGACCATATGAGCCTGACTACTTTTTTATCTTCAGGATTTAGCACATATAACATTCTTTTTTTTTTTTTTCCCCATGGAAGCATTTCCTGACCATCGTATCTGAAGTATTTTCTCCCCAGAGTCTATTCACCTTATTCACCTTATTCTCTTTATGTTATGTTTATTTGTTTCTCTCTGAAATCATCCTGCCTGTTTAATCATTGTCAGATATCTTTCAACTTTGGGAAATCAACTCCTCAAATGCAAGGACAATTTCATGTTCACTTTGTACATTCTCTGTTCCCATCGTTTAGAAAAATGCCTCACACAGCATGCTTCCCAATAAATATTTATTAAATTAATGAGTAAATGATTCACTAGCCAAAGAGTAGTGACTTGAGTAATTTATCGTAATTTATTTTCAGGTAGGATGTTATTCTGAGACAGATTGCCCCTTTAATTTCTAAATTTAATTTCTGTACTTGGATCATATTATCTAAGATATCATGTTGCTAAAGAATGTAGAACTGAAAATTCTGTATTCTGTAACTGTACTGTGATACCATTTTAAATTTACACAATTATTGTTTTTATAAAAATAATTGAATATTTTTCATTCTTTTATGTTATACAATTTATTTAAAGAGAATGGGGATATAAATGAGCTTAGAATTAAACCAGGCCAGGGTGCCATTTAATTGCTTTCACAGAAGAAGATAAGAGACCTTTACTATAGTAATATGAAGCCCCAAATTATTTTGCTGTCACACAACTTAAAAGACAATAATAATAAAAAATAATTGCTCTACTACCCTATTGCCATCCATCGGGTGTTACTAAATATTTAAACATAAATTAAATAAATAATTAAATAAATAATTAAGTTTAGAGTTACAACTGATGAGGGAGCAGGAGGCTGGCTGAAGACAAAGCAAAAGCTGGCACCTTTGCACCCCCATCTCCACGCCTCGGTAATGTATGTGACATTCCTCAGGCACCCCTGACTGCCATAAATGATAAACAAATAGATAACTTGCAGAGATCACAATCCTTCAAGACAGGAGTCTCCCTTGCTTTACAAATGTCCTAGAGATCTACAAAGAAGTTACCTTATCAATAGCACAAATTTCCAGAGGCAAATAACTCAGCTCCTCAGCCCTAAATAAAGTTAAATCTCACTAACAAAGACGCTTGATAGCAGAAATGTGAATGGCTTGCCAAAAGAACATTGATCAAGCCTTATCCTGGCACACTGTAGGCCCTCTTTAGCATACGAAAACTCTGTCCAAACCTCCCTTCCCCTCCCCTTCCCCCAACTGCAGGGTACAGAACCTGCCATCCCTCACAACCCGGGGGCAGCAGCTCTTCCTGCCCACGGGTCCTGTCCCCGTGCTTTAATAAACCACCATTTTGCACCAAAGATGTCTCAAGAATTCGTTCTTGGTCATCGGCTCTGGACCTCAGCCCACCGAACCTCACCTAGGTTCTAGAACTTCATCACAACTAAATCATTTAAAAATATTAGGTGACTGCATACAGTAAAAATAATAGGATGCTTTTTTAGTTCTTTAGAAAAAAAAAAAAAACCTCATCAAGCATTAATGTGGATGATAAATTTTCCCCACGTTTAAAGATAACTCTGATGAGAACACACTTTCTAAAGGCCAAGGGCTGTTTGTATAAGGAGCAGTGTTTGCAAAAGTATTGAGAAACTTCAATCAATAAATACATCTCTAGCATCCTCTTGAACCTTCTGTCATAGGTTCAAGAGGGCACTTAAAAGCAATTTTTTTTTTGTAAATTACCAGAGAGCTGAATTGCATTGTGAAAATTAAAAGAAGTCCATGAAAACCCAAAAGATATTAGATATTATTATAGAATAATAATAATGGTTCTACAGAGATGTTATTTAAGTCCCTCTTCATATATTTTTGCTCTTTTTTTTAAAAGAATTCCTTATAATTGTATATATAGAGGTAGTTTTAAAATTCATGTTATTTTGTACTACTTTTCTATTGTTTTTAAAATGCTTACATTTGGGACACACACAGTCTTAGCCTGACTCAGTGGGCTAAGCGTCTGGCTTGGGCTCAGATCATGATCCCAGGGGCCTGGGACTGAGGCCTACATCAGGCTTCCTACTCAACAGGGACCAGGGAGCCTGATTCTCCCTCTGTCTATCCACCCTCTGTGCTCTCTCTTCCTCTCTGACCAAAAAAAAAAAAAAAAAAAACTTTAAAAAAGTCTAAAAAAAAGATGTTTATAATTAACTTGTGTATCAAGTACTTCCATTGTGTACTCAAAACACTGTTTTCTATTTAGTTCAGGGCAAATTTATTAGGCTAGTTACTGTTACTTAGGCTTATAAATATAAGTATGAATAATTGTCTGTCCTGGCCTCAAAGTTTTTACAAGCACCATGAAGAGCCAGACATATTAAAATATTATCTATGAAGCTTAGATTAGGACTCCAGAAGAATAATGCATCATCTAGCTATTCATGTTTTGGGTGAACAGGGATTGGTGTTAAGTTGTTTTATCAGGGAGAATTTACTAAGACCATGAAAACCATGGTCTCTTGAAGGATTGGGGTAACTAGGTCACCAATAACTAGAGATAGAAACACCCCTCACCCACACGCACACATTCTAGGTAGGGAGGAATATAAAGATGTAAGAGGAAAGATGTTGATGTAAATTATATGTGCTTAGAAAAACAGGCGATTTTGTATTTCATAAGCAAAACATAAAAGACAGGAAATAGGCAAGGCCATCTTAAGGATTTTTTGTATGCCACTGTGGAGATGTTAAGATGATTGTGGTATAATCACATTTACATTTTTGATAGTCTCTTCTAGTAGCCAGAGGAAGATAAACAATATATAACCCTCTAAGGAAAGCCCTGGTTAGGAAAGTAATAAAAGGCCTGGGAGCATACAAGAAGTTGGAGACTCACACATTGTGATTTAATCCTCAAAATACTCCCTTAAAATTAAAGAAATAAAAGGTTTTCCCCTTTTACCTTTAGATTCAGATAGATTTCATTGTTTTATTTAATTCTGTTATCCCAGGAATACATGCATAATTGCCAATTCAACTGTTTTTTCTTCCCAGGGAGTTAAAGTAACACTTCTCCAGGATTGAATACAAATCCTCAACCAGGGGGCTGCCTGGGTGGTTCAGTCCTTAAGCATCTGCCTTCTGCTCAGGACATAATCCCAGGGTCCTGGGATGGAGCCCAGCATCTGGCTCCCTGCTCCTCAGGAAGCCTGCTTCTCCCTCCCTTGTATTCCCTCTCTTTCTGTCAAATTAATTAATTAATTAATTAAAAGGAAGGGAAGGGAAGGGAGGGGAGGGGGAAGGAGAAGGGGAAGGGGAAGGGGAAAGAAAGGAAAGAAAAGAAAAAGACTGGTTCCAGATTTTCTGCTTGGGTAGGTGCTAACTTCTATGATTTGAGAATTGCTGAACTGCTTTGAGAACCTGCTGCCTTATAAGCTTCAGGTGACTCAAATAATAGTTTGCAAAGGATGCACTATAGATTATTCCAGATCACCCATCTCAAGAAATGGCAGTACTGGGCATCTTAGGAAGCATTTACTGTGTATTAGGTAAATAGAATGCTTGCCCCGCCTGACCTGCTTAGCTTACTTTCTTTTAAATGATTCTTTGCAAGGACACTTTTTTCCTAGACATGGAAGTGTTCTTCTCTTACCTCCATGCAAGTATAGAACACGAAGTCACCCCTTTAAGGACAAGGAAAAAAATAAACTTAAATTTCAAGCTTTCCAGGGTTAGATGTCCTGATCTTTCTCTTCTCCCAACAGACCACTTCTGCCTCCATCACAAACTCTTCCAACCACTATTTTGATCACACCAACATCAAGATCCAGGCTCTTGCCCTAATTATCTGACTATCCAATGGAAAGTTTAAGAACCACGTCAGGGGTGAATGTTTAAAGACCATATAACAAACTAGTATTCCTTTTCGGGGGAGAAAAATCAATCATTCTGTTTATTTATCCACTCTTAGCAGGGAAAAGACATAAACACTAAGAAGGGCATCATAATTCCTAACTATTCTCATTTAAATATATTTCTCCAAAAGCTGATGACCTACAAAAAAATGTGCAAATAAAACTCTAATTATACATACTATATTGTGGCTGTTGTTTATTTATACACTACGCTGTATTTGTTTTAGACTTCGCTTAGTTTTAGAGACTTTTCCTTGTTCAACTGTTATATAATTCATTTCAAATCACACTCAAGAAGAGTGATGATTAAATCTATGCCAGGAGTCAGAAAAGATTTAGAATCTCTGCAAAGATTAGAAATTAGAAATAGAACATATAGATCCTGCTTGGAACATTAACTTTATCTAATTATACTTCTCTTAGAATACATTCCAATTTCAACTTTCACTTTTTTTTTCTACTCCAGAGAAATCAATTCATGATTTCTTCTTCTAGCAATTCTATGAATAAAGATAAGCTACAAGATTATTTTTCCTTTCATACTTTAAAAGTTAAGATACATATTTGCTCAATTTAATTGCTTCACCTTTTAAATTTATAGAGAAAAACTAGCCAATCTTATATGTAATTGAAAGAGCTACTAATGAAATAAAGGACGATTAATTAAAAAAAAAAAAGAGGAAAGGGAAAGGGTATTACAAGACTAAAAATATGAAGAGACAAGAAAATCAAAAGAGCATACTTTTTAGGTACTTGGGTATGTTTCCATACAGATTTCCACATTCTTTTATTCCCTATACTTTCTTTGATAAGCTTTTTCTTCAATTAAAAGAGCTCTAAAAATAGTCTCTGACCATATATTATAAATATGCATTTTTCAAATTTTGAAAGATAATAGGTTTTGTACTTTTTTCTATAATTTGGTCATCATTAATTTGTTTTTCATGGATTTTTACACCATGAAGTTATTATGTAACAATCCTGTTTTTTTTTTTTTTTTTAATCAGAATTTGGCAAACTTTTATATGAAGAGCAAGATAGTAAATAATTGAGGATTCGTGGACCACATATTTTCTATTGCAGCCACTTAACTGTCTCTTGGTACATTTAAGCAGCTGTAGACAATAACTAAGCAAATGGATTTTGTGTTTCAGTAAAATCTGATTTACATAAATACATGGCAGGCCAGATTTGGCTTGTGGGCCATAGATTGCCAAGCCTTGCCTTAAACTATTTCATTATGTATACATTGAAAACATAGAAAACAGAAACAAAATACTGCTAATAAATTTAGAATGTAAGCATAACTGTTATTTGCTTGAGTCAAAGTACATTTGAGTTGGATTGAGAAACTCTACATTTATACCCACTTTGCTCTTAGTAGAAAAACATTATTAGTACTATGAATATAAATAGTAATATAAATAGTAATATGAAGTATACAAGAACCTGAAATTATTTTATCAATCTTGTGAATTTGAAACCTTCTATTTGTTATATAGCTCAGTCAGTTAAGCATCCAACTCCTGATTTTTGCTCAGGTCATGATCTCAGGGTTGTGAGATATAAGTCCTGTGTTGGGCTCTGTGCTGCGCATAAAGCCTGCTTAAGATTCCCTCTCCCTCTCTAAAAAAACAAAAAAACAAAAACAAATGAAAAACAAAACACAAAACAAAACAACAACAAACAGTGACTGCACTACAATAATTGTTTATATGTATAACACAAAAATTGTAGTGCATCTATTTTTGACCGCTGCCTTAATAAATTACTATGCATTTCTTGGCTTAATCAACACTCCTCTACTCTCTCATACTTCTGTAAGTCAGAATCATAATTACAGCATAGCTCAAATGTGTCCTCAGCTTAAATTCTCATAAGGTCCAAATCATGGTATTGGCAGAACTGTGTTCCTTTCTGGAGGCTCTGGGGGTGAACCTACCACCAATCTCACTGAGTTGGTGGCCAAGTTTAGTTCCTTGCAGATGTGGGACTGAGGTCTCCTGTTTTCTTGAAGGCTGTCTGTGAAGGCCCTCTTTGCTCCTAGAAGCTCATGCATCCCTGCTCCTGCAACAGCAGGAGGGGTCCTACTCACACTTTGAACACCTTTCTGCCACATCTATTTAACTCTAGCTAGGGGGAAAAAAATCGTCTTTTTTTTACGGACTCCTTGATTAGATTTGGCCCATTGACATAATCCAGGATAAGCTCCCTGTTTTGAAGTCCTTAACTTCAGTTATATCTGCAAACACTTTCTTATCATGTAACATAAGTACCGACAGTTTCTAGGGATTAGAGGGTGGATATCTTTGGTGAATGATTGTGCCTTCTACAGTTACTGATAGACAAACATCAGCGTATCTACTAAGCAGTTCATGAAACAGATAATTTCTCCTGACTTCAAAGTGTCATTTCCCTCATTCCTTATCTCCGGTTTCAGAAGTAGCCATTATTCTGAATTTGGTGTTTACCATTTTTTACAAAAATGCTGCATTTACTATTTTTAACAAGAATGAATTTTATGTTTAATGAATGGTGTACATTTTCAGCTGTGGTAGATGATAAGAATGGATGGTGTTTTCTAAAGTGATTGTATAAATTTAAACAACAAAACGTTGCATGTGTATTTTCATTATATGAATACTTACCAAAAACCAATATTTTACTTAAAATTTTTAAAAATATGTAAAGATGATTGAATGAGACATGTGAGACATGTGATTTGTCGTGGAGACATGTGAGACATGTGAGACATGTGATTTATCATGGAGATTATGAGCTCCATTTGTATTGCTATTGGATATTCAATTTTTCTTTTCTTCAGATAAATATCAATTTTTCTATTAGTTTAGTGACCTTTTTTCTTCATTTCTAAAAGCACTTTAGCATTTGAATCACTTATTTGTGATTAACATGTTCCTGATGCTCTCTCTTAGTTTATAATATACTTTAACTTCCTTTAATATCTATGCAGATCAAAAAAGTGTGCAGGATAGGGGGATGAAAATGGAGTGGAAGGGGTGCACAGAGGGACATTTTTTTATATTAATTTGGATTTTTTTAATTAATAAAATTTTTTAATTTTAATATTTTTTGAGGATTTTTTTATATTAATGTGATTTTATAATCATGTTAACATTTCACGTAATCATATAGTAAATGAAGAGGATGGGGGGAAACAAAAAATGGATTTAAAAATAATTTGTTTTTGGCATGGGGGTGGCTCAGTCGGTGAAGAGTCTGCCTTCAGCACAGGTCATGATCAAGCCCACATCGGGCCCCCTGCTCGGCAGGGAATCTGCTTCTCCTTCTTCCTCTGACACTCCTTCCCTTGCTTGTGCTTGTTCTTTGTTTGTGTCAAATGAATAAATAAAATCTTTAAAAAAATAGTTATTTTACTTAAAATTCACAGAAATATTCTTTGTACTTTTCTATGTTAACTTCATAGTTTTGTTTCAAATACTTAAAAATTTAGTCTCACTTGGTTCCATCTTTTTTATGGAGGTATCCAGTTGTATGTTTCCCCATAGAGAGAGCTAGTGTTCCAACTTTATCTACAAAAGAAATGTTTCTTGTTGTTTCTTGTTGTTCCTGTTGATTTTTCTCCTTTTTTTTTTTTTTTTTTTGCCTGAAGCTGACTTTGAGCTCTCTATTCTTTCTCCATTGCTCAGTTGGTCTATGGTTGTGACAATAACATGCCATTTTTATTATTTGCCTTTGAAGTACCGGCAATCCTTTAGTTCTGATTTGCATGGTTCTGATCTGCATGAATTCAGTGAACATGGGAATTAAATAATCCCACTCCTACAACCACACAATTCAAAATTTAGTTACCTGGTTGGGTAAATTAATGGTGAGTAATTGCATAAAGTCCAGGCTTCACTGCTAGCTTTTCATTTCATTTATTACTAAGCACATAAAAATGCACATCATGATCAAAGACCAATCATCCCGCTTCTTCGTCTGTTGGTTCTGTTGGTGATTGGTCACCATATGTCTGTTTTTCAGGTCAGACACAGCAAAACAATGTTATTAATTGTGTTGCTTCAGTGTCTCACTGATATATGATATTTTATATAGAATGGATAAAGAAAAGAAATTATCACATAAAAATGCAAAGAAGTGAAAATGGATAATGCTGGAAATAAACTAAATGTAGACGGAGTTACGGAAGAAATAACTGTCCATGAGAATATGGACATTGTTGCTGTTGGGGACTATAGATATCCAATCAGAGGAACTTAGTGAACGTGAAATTATCAGCATAAATGAGAAAAGTGCTTTGATGAATAGGATGAAGATATTCCAGAGGAAGTGTCGACACACCAGCCAAAATGTTCATATGAAAGAAACTCACAGAGGTATTTCAAGGTCTTGGAAGTGCAAAGGATAAAATATCAGAAGCTGATCCAAACTTAAAAAGAAGTGTAACAATCTTCAAAGTGTAGAAAAGATGTTCACTCCGTGTCATGGATTATATGATAAAAGGGGAAGGCAAGCAATATTCAAATCCTTCTTGGTATTTTTTTACACATCACAGAACACTTTAATTCTCAGTATATCTAATGTTTTATATTACAGTGTGATGAATATTAGTTTATCATTTTATTTCTGTATATATTTATAACCAACACTAGAATTTAATATTTTGAGAAGTGTAAGTCTTGGAACAATAGCAATTTTTTCCATTGATTATTTACACTGTTTGCATCATTATGGCCTGTATGATTATTTCTGTACGTCTCTGTGTGTGTTTGTGTGTGAATGTGTGTGTGTGTGTCTGGTCTCACACCACTATAAAAAGTGAAGACTACTTGCATTTTCTAATATTTGGTAGGACAAGTTCCCTACTTTAAAAAAAAAAAGAATAACTAGTTTTTATAATGCTTTATTTTCCCATTTGAATTTTAATTAGAGTTTCCAACTTTTTGAAAAACCCCACTGGATTCGAATTAGGATGGCATCAACTCTGTAGCTTAAGTTAGAGAAAACAAATATCTTTATTATATTAAGTCAACTCATTCAAAAGAATTTAATATGTGTCCAGTAATTCAGAGCATCTTCTGCAGATTTACCATGAATCGTTGACTCTAAAATGGTCCTGGTTAGAAGATACACTATTATTTTATGGACAATTAAGAAAAAAACATTGTTAATTTAATTAATAATGATTTCATACCTCATTGATTAGAAGACATTCCAAATTTGAAGATGGAAAATTTTGAACATATAGCATAATTTTTAGAGCTTTGAAGCTTTGTCCTTAGAGATATTATAAAATCTGTTATATTAATTCTGTGATACTTTATAACATGGAATCTTGTGAATGGTTTCTTATATTTAGTATGTTTTATAGTTACTTATTGTTGATGTTAGGAAATACTATTATATTATATTTTAGGTCTGATTTTAATTTGTCAAATAAATGAAAGCCTCTTCTAATAGTTTGTATTTTGATTATATTGAGATTTTGTATATAGATTATATAGTCCCTAAATAAGGACACCTTTATTTATTCTTATCCAATTCTTATCCAATTTCTATCTTCTTATTTCTTAATTATTCTTCCTTTTATAGTGTTGACTAAAAGTGCCATCAGTTTATTAAACATAATTGTGATATGAGTGATCCTTCCAATAACATTAGTGATAGCATCAGGCTACATTCAAAAGCAGCCTGTTGAGAGAAGGAAAGCTATCCAGCTTTCTAGTTGGATCTAAAAGTATGTATTAATAACAAATAGGAACTAGTAAGACTAGAAAGTTATGAAATACTTCCTTACGATTTTTAGGGAGTTTTTATTTTTGTGAAGGATTTCCTCAGTATAACGCAATTTGTTCAAGAACAATTGAATCTTTATTAACTTGTGTTAAGTGAGCCAGAAATTGATTTTAATTATAATTGTGATTCGTGTATTTCTTTTGTTGTTCTTTATATTATCTTTTATTATACCTTTTGATGCTTGCAAATTAAATATTTAAAAATGTTAATTTTTCTTAAATTTAATTATATATTTAAATAGATTTTAATCTCAATACAGAAGATTTGGGCTATGCAATATACCATATATACTAGATTGTTATTAGGGAAAAAAGTAGAAAGATAAACCAAAGGTGTATTAACATTATTATTATATAATAAGATAATAATGTCATTCTAATTAAAGTCTAAATTAAGTCATTCTAAATTAAAGTACCTTAGGATGATGACTTAGAATTTCATCACATAACACATATTAATAAAAATATAGATGGAGTGAAGAGCAGGGTATTATATAAAATATTATAAATAACATACAGTGGAAGAACACTCAAAACATTAGAGGAAAAATAGAAATATTAGACTTTATAAAATGTCAGAATTCTTTATATTAAATAATATACATTTAAACAACATATAATTTTCCCTTACACTAATATTTATAATACTAAATAATGTGAGTAAAAATCTCCTCAAAAAGGGCCCTGAGTGGCTCAGTCGTTAAGTGACTGCCTTCAGCTCAGGTCATGATGCCAGGGTCCCTCATCAGGCTCCTTCTCAATAGGAAGCCTGCTTCTCTCTCTCCCACTCCCCCTGCTTGTGTTCCCTCTCTCCCTGTGTCTCTTTTGGTCAAATAGATAAATAAAATCTTTTTAAAAAATTATAAATAAATCTCCTAAACATACACATTTGTAAAGAGGTTCAGTATATCCCCATGTATCCATTTAAGAAAGAAACCATTAAGAATTAGATTACATTAAAATTAGTTACATGGAAAATATTGGTGAAAATACAGAATTCCAAGATATCTATGCTCTATGATCTGAGCTCTATACAAATAAGCACTAACAAAATCAGATAATAATGTTAATCAACAATTTTATTTTTTGGTAAATATAACCATTTATTTTCTAATTTCTGTTTTTTTAAATGTATTTTCTGTATGAAAATCAGTAAAGAGAAATGCAAAGATCTTTTTGGCCTCCCAATTTGCCTTTTACAGTGCTCTTTAATTTATTAAAGATAAGTTCTGAATGTTTTTCACTCTTCATTATTCCTTATTATTCTCATTAATTCAGTCATCTCAGTTCTTTTTTCTGATTATTTTTATCATTGTTATTTTTGTTGTTGTTTTAAGTATACTGCTAATAATACATGTTCCAAAGCCAGAAAAACAGTCTAGCTTATTTTAACCACCTAGACTTTCTAAAATGAGGATGTTCAAGATTAGTTAAAACATGAGATTCAGTGAATTTTTTTTAAACTATATATTTTTGAGATACACATAAACTACCTGAATAATTCAGTGATACATTTTCCACAATGCTGAGATAATATGTCTCAATTAAAAGAGCCCAGACCTACTGGGGCACTGGGGTGGCTCGGTCATTAAGCTTCTGCCTTTGGCTCAGGTCATGATCCCAGGGTCTTAGATCCAGCCCTGCATGGGGTGCCTTGCTTTGCCAGAAGCCTGCTTCTCCTTTTCCCACTCCTTGTGCTTGTGCTCCCTCTCTCACGGTCTCTCTCTCTTTCTGTCGAATAAATAAATAAAATCATTAAAAAAAAAAAAAAAACCAGACATACTAATATCTATCATAATCCCAACTGCTCTCACGAACAATGGTGACCTGCTACATCTTAGTATAGTCTATGTAGTGTAAACAAAATAAAACATGGTTATGATTAAAAAATATCTGACTTACAAATTTTATAATTTCTTTCGGTTTTTTTAATTTGTAAAGCTTACTCTGGTCACATTTTTTAAAAGATTTTATTTATTTATTTGAGAGAGAGAATGTGAGCAAGAGAGAGAGTCGGGGGAGGAGGAGAGGGAGAGGGACAAGAAAACTCCCTGCTGAGTGCAGAGCCTGCAGCAAAGCTCAACTTCACATCCCTGACACCATGACCTGATCCAAAATCAAGAGTCAGATCCTGAACCAACTGAGCTACCCAGGGGCCCCTGGTCACATTTTCATACTGTGATATGAGAGTGCCAGCAATTAGGGTAACTATCAATTAAAAGGAACTACAGGAGGTTATTAATTTATGCTTTCATTCAAGTTAAAAATTTTTTTTTAATTTTTTAAAATTTTTAGACAAGTATACTTTCACATTTAGTGTGGACAATAAATTGTTATCTTCTTTAAATGATGATGGTTTTCACCATCAAAGATAGACAAAATATTGAGTTTAAATAAATTTTTTATATTTAGTGATTTTAATTGTTAGATCCACAAATATAAATAAATTGTAACTATTTCAATCATTCAACACAGATTAAAAAGTATTTTGCCAAAACTGGAGGTATAGTTTACTAGAGGCATAGTTCAATTTTCTAATTGTTCAATTTTCAAACTGGAAATGAAAAATTTTTCATGATCTCATATTTTTGCTTCTTTGCTCCAAAGTCTGCAATTAAGTTGCACGTTGCACTCAATTCATTTCTTTCGCTTTTCCACCAAAGTATCCACTTTCCTTTCTTGTAATATTTGTTGTTATGTAGGAAATATCAAAACTCTACTTACATCTTCTTTATTAGTACCAAGAGATCTTTTTCCAATCTGGGCAAATGATCTTTACATACAACTTTGATCTCCACAAGGACATTTACTATGATTTTTATTTGGAGCATAATCAAAATTTTGAAACAAGAGTAAGCAAAGAAATCTAAACCCTTGATAAGGTTTCTTATTTCTGTTTGTATATTTGTTTATTTATATTTATAATTTCATAAAATGCTCAATTTAGCTGATATACACAGGCCCAGATATTGTTACCTCTATCTATTTTATTGCATAAACTGGAACACATTAAAGTACAACAACATATGAATGTATGAAATTAAAGAAGCAAAACATAAATAATGTCCCTTTTTTGCATTAAACGTATATTTCCATTTTACTCTTTTTGTTATCTGAATCACAGAATACCTCTGAAGTGATTTATTGTTAAATGTCTTCTAAATATACATCCCATATGAGCATATTTGTTATACCACTACTTGGTTTTAGATTAATAAAACAATGGGATTCATATAAAGTCTTCAAAAATGTACTGGAGTCAATTATATAGGTGTCTTTTTTGTTGTATCTTTGTCATTTTAATGAAGATGTAGTTGGATGGGGATTTTGATTATATTCTTATTTTTACTTATAAATTAGTTGTTCAGGTACTTAATTTTTTTTTATATAAATTCCCCAAAATGAAAATGTGGAACAATTATCAAAAAATGAGATGGATTCCCAATACCATAACTTGTTTTAACAATGGAATTATGATGCTTAAAATCTGTCAAACTTACATCCTCTTTAATATCAGTTAATAATCATTGCTTATTATTCACAGTCACAGTCCATTCTTAAGGTGCTATTCAGATGCCAAAAAACATCTACCTGGAGATTTATTAGTATAATATTTTGAAAACTGTAAGTCATGTTCAAATATCCTGAACAATTAAATATTTTTGACCTATTGAATTTAAACAGAGAAAATATAGCCAATACAATGAATTCTAAAATGAGCATTTTTGAAGGGCTAATTTAGGACATAACATAAATTATCTATGCATATTTTGAATAACTTCCAAAAATGATTTCACATCACTACTCGCTTAATTGAGGAGGTTTCCATTTACCTATAGAAACGCTGAGTATGCTAATAAAGTCTCATCTCATTCCATTCAGAATGATGAATAGCATTAAAAACATTAAAAAATAATATATTAATTATAGTCACAAAGTTTGTAATATTTCTAAATGGTTGAATCATTTACATATTCACCAAACTTATATGCCCTTCCAAACATGGATACACAATTATTTTTTTTTTTCATCAGCACTTAACTATCTTCTCACAAGCTTCTCAAAATCTGAAACTTGATGGGTGGCATTACTGTCACTTTGAATTACATATGTATCTTAAATTTGCTATAAATCTCCGTCTTTAGTAATTAAATAGGTCATTGATAAAACTGCCAAATTGTATCCAAGCCTTTCAATAATATTCTATTTTATTCAATAAATACTTTGTCACGGGCGCCTGGGTGGCTCAGTGGGTTAAGCCGCTGCCTTCGGCTCAGGTCATGATCTCAGGGTCCTGGGATCGAGTTCCGCATC
>NC_081571.1:64290741-64351071 GCF_022355385.1 Mustela nigripes
AGGGTTAAGCCGCTGCCTTCGGCTCAGGTCATGATCTCAGGGTCCTGGGATCGAGTTCCGCATCGGGCTCTCTGCTCAGCAGGGAGCCTGCTTCCTCCTCTCTCTCTCTGCCTACTTGTAATCTCTCTCTCTGTCAAATAAATAAATAAAATCTTTAAAATAAATAAATAAATAAATAAATAAATACTTTGTCATATATTTAGTTTATAATTCTAGCTATTTATTATATTATATATTATATCATGTATTATACTTAAATGATTATATCTATATATAAGTATATTTATAGCTATATGTAATATATAAGGTTATTCTTTAATATATAGCTATATATGTATATGCAATTTGGCTAAAGCCTCAAAAAACCAGCGATATCAGAAAACATACAAAATTATATATATTAACATGGATTAAGAAAGTCTAAAGAAAATGAATTACAATTGAATGTTAACTTTTCTTTATCAAAATGTTCATAGCAGTATAAAACAAAATACAATTAACTAAAAGACATACAGTGGTGGTCTAGGAGAAGATGTTTTAATTTGTATGTATTAAGTAAGACTAAAAGTGACAGAATACAAAATTAATAGATATGTTAAAATAATAAAAGTATATTTCTCCTTCACATACATGAAGTCCAGAGTAATCAGTCCACGACTGGTTTGGCTGATCAGACCTTTATTTGGGACCTTGCCTCTTCTACGTTCCTTGTGGCCCTAACTTCCTTACTTTACATGTGTCTTATAGTCTAGCCACCATGCCAGCATTTCAGTCAGCAGGAAGGAAGATGTGATGAAGAAGGGCATACCTCTTCCCTTCAAGGACTTTACCAGATATCCCACCATGCAGTTCCCTTTGTGACCCATTGGGCAGGGTTTAGCCTCATGGCCAAAACTAGCTGACTGAGAAATGCCATGGTTAGATCTATAGCTGGAAAGACTTCTATTAAGGGAAAAACAGAAAGACCTCAGAATTATTAGAAGAATTCAAATTTTAGCACATTGCTGGTCATTTTATTTTCTTCCCATTTTATTTTATGTATTATTTGCATGCATGATATATATTTCTTTTTTTTTTTTTTTTAAGATTTTATTTATTTCTTTGACAGGGAGAGAGAGAGAGACATCGAGACAGGGAATACAAGCAGAGGGAGTGGGAGAGGGAGAAGCAGGCTCCCTGCTGAGCAGGGAGCAGATGCAGGACTGGATCCCTGAATCCTGGGATCATGACCTGAGCTGAAGGCAAACTGCTTAACCGACTGAGCCACACAGGTGCCCCAGCATGCATGATATATCTTTCAAAATATTTATTAGGAAGAAAATTTGTGGCTCTATAAAAACTATTTTAAGTCCATCTTTTCTTAAAAGAAATGTTTTCTTATTATTTCTTTTTTTTCCTTTCTAGAAGATATTTACTTATAAGTTCACTGTAATCCCTAGAAATAATATAATACTAAAATATATTTAATTTTAATATTTGACAATATTTTTACATTAAATCACTGTAACAGAATTAGTATTTTAATCATTAAGAAGTGAATATATTATAACCCAAGAAGGAAAACAGTCATTGTAAAGTAAGCAGTCATACTGAGGGGATTATACAAATAGTTGACACACCTACTCTTTAATAGATCTTTGATCTAATAGAAACATATTTTGCCTTTACCATTAACAATTATATAGGACATTAACATGTGGATGATAATAAGCCAAAAGTAATTTTTGTCTTTTTTTTGTTTTAAGTTTTATTTATGAGTCCCCAACATGGGACTCAAACTCATGACCTGGAGATCAAGAGTCTCTTGTTCTTCTAACTGAGCCGGCCAGGCGCTTGAGTAATTTTTTTTAAGTGGCATAATTTGAATAACCAATATATTAAGAGGTTATTTGGTTATATGTAATGCCCAAATCACTTTGGTTTGTGGTTTTAACTCCCTCAATTTTGTGGAAGATTTCTCTTTTCCATGTGTTTTGTTTTGTTTTGTTTTTTAATTTCCCTGACAATATTTTCCTTTCAATTTTCAGGTAATGCTTTTACATTTTTTAGCACTGGTGGTTGGTGTTTTAATCTGTCACTTGTTTGACTCAATAAAACTATTTTCTACAAATCATATTTTCTGCTTTTGAAACCTATTACCCTTGCTCTTCACCCAAAGTTGACTTCACCCAAAGTCGACAAACTTGCTTAAACCAATCCCCAACCCCTGCCCCAGAAAGAGTTCACATGAGGCTGGAAAATTTAACAATATTTTATTGAGCATTTAGCAGCGGCAAAAATTTTTTTGACACTGAATACTTTAAAATTGAGGCTAGATATAATTTATTTTAATGAGATAATAAAGAGATACTAAATGGACTCCACATTGAGAGCTTCCTACCTTACCCTATTTGCCTTACCCTAATGCCTTACCCTATTTTAGACACCAGGTGAAACTCAAATAGCCTTAGAACCAAGAAGTGCCTATGCATCTGTGCAAGTTTTGAGTCCTTCTGTTCTTGCACAAGATTTTTTGCAGAGAGTACATTTATGTTCTCATAGAGTCTCACAGAGACTCTTGCCAACTGTACAAGTACAGTCAAACTCCATTTGTAGATGTCTACAGACTCCAGGGAAAGGATGTACAAGGATGTACAAAGGTACTACAAGTTTGGTTTTTAAAATTGTCTGGGCCTGAAAAAGACTGACCAATAAATAAAATTATAGATAAGGTTTTATTTAGAGCTTTAAAACGTGATTGCAATTAAAAGCCTTCTCAAGCTGAGGTCTATCGGGGTGCACAGGAGACTGTATGACTTGGTGATTAAAACAGTCTTGGGGTTTTTATGGGATAGAGGAATGTTGGGTATATGCCCTTGTAGTTTTCGGGCAGCAGTTTTTGTCTCTGACTGAAACTTGGAAGTGAACGTGAGGCCTGTGTTGTGCCTCTCACTCTCAGTGATGGCTGTGATCTGAATAAGCATCAAAACAGTATTCCCTGTTTCTGAGAGCCCTGCATTAGTTAGTCAGGGTTCACCAGGAGGAAAAAATAGGAAAGGAGGCAAGGGTAGAAGGCAAAGGAGAAACCAGGGAACCTTTCCTATGTTTTCTTTAGACTTTTTATACCCGTAAAGATACCACTGGTTAAGTGGTGGAATTCAATTCAAAAGTAAATATTTTGTGTGTGTGTGTGAAATTTGCTTTAAATGTATGTTTTAAGAAAAAAAAGAAACTTTGCATAATATAAAAAACTATGCTTTGGCATCTGTGTGCTGTTTGTATCTTTATACCTTATATGTAAGTGATCCAAAGGGCAACAGAAAATTTATCAATCATCTTGACTCTACTCTTGCTCAAAAAGTATCAACTAAAATTAATGTGACCATGAAGGAATTTGCCTAGAATGTTTATAAAAGAGGAAGAAGGGCAAATAGGATCATCTGGAATGCATAGATTTTCTGTTGGGATATCCACAGTTCCAAGGTTTTTAATAAGCTTTAGAACTGAAAATGGGTAGTTACTGAAGATCAATTTTGCAAACCTGATTCAATGCTTTTAATTTAGAATAGAGTAGAATTGGGAAATACTTTAAATGGCACTGATTTAAAGCTAGCTATGTAGAGAATACAAATGTATCCTTAAAAAGAAATAATACTTTAATCGGTAAAATGTATTTCATAACAAACTGTCTTGGGCAGTATAGTCTATTATTAGACATACCTTGCTACATGAAATGGACTAAATTTTATATATATATATATTTTTAAGATTTTATTTATTTATTTGACAGAGAGAGATCACAAGTAGGCAGAGAGGCAGGCAGAGAGAGAGAGGAGGAAGCAGGCTCTCTGCTGAGCAGAGAGCCCAATGTGGGACTCGACCCCAGGACCCCGAGATCATGACCTGAGCTGAAGGCAGTGGCTTAACCCACTGAGCCAGGCGCCCTTATATTAAAGGTTTTATATTTTATATCTTTTAAAATATTTACATTCATTTGCATAAGAGCTCAATATATATCTTTATATATATATATACACATATGTAAATATATATCATTGCATTTAGTATAATGGAAAATGTATTTTATGACATAATGAAAGGCATTATATAGCATAAACTTCAGGTGCTGAGGGAATTTCTATAAGTCAAATTCCATATGTTTTGTAATATAATTTATTAACATATGTCTTTTAAAAGTGGGAAAGTATTTTTATAACTTAGAGTCATAAGGATCAGATATTTTACATTAATAGAAAATAAGATTACTAAAAAAAAGAGAGAAAAAAGAAAGAAAGAAAAGATGACAAGATTACTTTTTCTAGCTTGAATGTGAAGAATTACCTCATAGGGTAATATATTAATCAAAAAGTACAAAGAGGCCTGTTATTTGCAGCCATTGAAGTTTAAGCACTAGCTTCTTTACCCACAGGTACTTCCAAGGCCCTGGGCAAGGCTCTTAGCATATGGTCAATGAACACTGTCATTGAAAGACCATTTAAGATTTGTTCCTACTGCAATATATTTGAAATGTCTTCAATTTAATGTTCATCTATGAGGAAAACAAAGCAAAACAAAAAAATAAAAACAAATAAAAAAACTCAAGAAAAACTAAACTAAAACCAAAAACTTGCAGTGGTTTATACTAACTTGAAACGTATAAATTTATGTGGAACTTTAAAATTATTTGAGAAGCTACAATATATTTTTCTAACCATCAATTAAAGAACAAGCAACTCCCCCCCAAAACAAAATATCAAACAAAAAATCCTCAAAAAACAAACTTCACCACATTTGTTAGAGAAAAGCCTAAATTACCATTAAATTGCCTCCATAAAAAAAATGCAGAAAGAATGAATATTAGGTATCAAAAAAAAAGATATGATAGGGAGTAGTGTGAGGGCAAGTTAACTCATAAAATACTTTCCCCACACACATTTTATAGATTTCATAGTGTTTCCCATTTTTAAAATATGCAGTTTATTAGAATTTTTCCCTTATAATAATCGAATCAAATTGCATTTTCATACCAATTTTCTTTGTTAAAACTGATATTTTCTTTTCTTAAAATTATGCTAACTTTGTACAGGCTACAGGACCCACAATTTCGTTGGATACCATTTAGATCAATGCACTTTGAAGTAACTTTGATCTAAATTTTCTTTTACCCCAGTCCTTGAGATACAAAACGTATATTTAGGAAAAAAATATCAATTATCCATTGGAATTCCATGCTGGATATAGTATAGAGGTGTTCACATGACCAGATTTCCTGTAGTAAACTAAATTGCCAATTCTTCTGCTCCCTTCAATGCCTTTTCTTTCTATTTAACCTAGAGATGAGAATGACAACCCTCTACAACTTGGCAATGCCATATTCCAGATCCAACTGACCATATAAATATGTTATATATATGAGCCAAAGCTGGAAAAGTTATAATAATTTTTGGGGGCAGGCATCCAAAGAAATCACTGGTGGAGGAAGTAGTAGATATGCATGCCCATCTATGGGCATTTGGATGAATCCATTATACTAACAATTACTTTTTCGATGTATCAGTTATATCTTTGAGGATATAGTTTGTGGATATTCATTTTAGTATCTTAAGCAACCCAGTTCAGAAAATGATACCAAATAAAATAAACAATAAACCCTTGTGTTTTGATGAATAGATGGGAAAATGGGAAAGGGAAGTAGACAGGGCAATTTTAGAGTTTGGATGTATTCAAAATCAATTTTGGAAATTGCCTCTCTTACAGGAATTAAAGTAGAACTCCTTTTTTGCAGGTGTAATATAAAATTACCATTCCTCAGATACATACATTTTAGTCCACCACAGTTAAACCTTGGTCTGTATTTTTTTCCTTAACTTAATAGCTGATCTCCTCTCTTAACTTATTTTTTTATATGACAATTATACTGTGATTAGGACAAAATAGTCTCCACAACTGTAGAGAAGTTCAGAGAGTATATTCTTCATTTTCTTAAATTTATTTTCATTTTTTTCATCAATACTTTCTGCCTTCTATATATTTTATCTTTTTATTCTCTTTTAGGAAATGAGAGGATTCATGGACTATACTGATAATGCTTGAACTCTTTTACTTAGCTTTTCTAGAGAAACTCAGGATTAATTGCTCAGAATGAATATACAGATACTAATTCAGTACTGTTAGCAGAACTTTACTAAATGCCTACTCTGTGACAGTCTCAAGGGCTAGCATACATACATTCACATACGTTGTGAAAACCAAACAGAAGTAGTCATGCAGAGATAAGCAATTTAAAAGAAGGTACACAATGGACTTATCTTTATAAATTTTTATATTCTCCAAAGATAAGAAACAGGGTAAGGTGAGAGGAACAATAAAGGTCATTTACTTTAGAATCATGGATAGGATTCATATAATATATATTTTTAATTTTTAGAAATAAAACATTTATTTTTAGAGGATTTATTGCAGAGTGTAAGAAAACTAGAAATAAGATATCAGAAGAAATGAAGAGAATAGTAGCTCTGGACACACCCATCTTTGAATGAAAGGTAGAGAGGCAGGAACCTTTACATATGGATATTAAATCATTTTAAAGTCTTGCCTAGAAGTCTTCCATCACACATATCTTGTGCCCATGCTTCAATTGATCCCACTTTTCTTCAAACATAGTATATGTGTCAGCTATATTACTGTGTAACAAATAATCTCAACAATTAGAAATTTTAAAAAATAGTATTTATTATCTCACATTTTCTATGAATCAGAAATCTAAATATGGCTTACTTGGGTAACTCTGGCTTAGCATTTCTCACAAGGTTGCTATCAAGGTATTGTCCAAGACTAAGGTCTCAACTGAAGCATAGACTGAGGGAAGATCCACCCCAAACTTACAAGATTGTTGGAAGTCTTCAATTCCTTGCTGGCTATTGGCTGGAGGTCTGCCTTTCTTATGTCCTTATTTGTTGATCACCCAGTAGAGCATCTCACAGTACAGTGGCCGACTTCCATCTGAGTGAGAGAAAAAGAAGACAAGTAGGAAAGAAACCAGACGTTTTTGAAACCTAATCTCAGAAGTAACATCTCATAGCTTCACTGTCTTCTATTTGTTAGAAACAAATTACTAGGTCCAGCCCACACTCGAGAGTCATAATTACGCAAGGTGTGAATAACAGGAGATGGGAATGATTGGGGGCTCAGATTTAGAGGCTACCCTACCATACCATGATAAACCTTTTTTGTTTTTGTTTTGTTTTGTTTTTCTTAAATTGATAACTCAGGTTTTGTATAAAGAGTCATCCACGTTTGACTGTGACTCTCCTAGATTTAGCCCTAAAATCACATCCCAGGAAAACTTAAGTCCTGGGTCATTTGGGACAGTTGGGTAGCCTACTTACACTTTCAAACCTAGAATTTTATTCAGAGACTTCTATCTTATTACTATCTTAATAGCTTTTCTTTTTCGTACTAACGTAAAACTACTCAAACTCCATGACTCTACCTAAATATTTTCTCTTCAGACAATCCTCTCTGGCTCTAATTCAAGGCTGCTGGTTCCTTTCCAACTCCAAAAAAATGTTCTTGGAACACTATTTATGTACTCCTTTTGCTTTCTGCTGATCAAGACTTATGTCCTCCATCACTAGAACCACCAAGACTAGAATCTAGGTGGGAGAAGGAGGACAACAAGGATGGTGGTTGATTAATTTTTGTGTTTATGGTGACTAGTTCAGTCATTAGTAATTTTGCATGTAAATTATACCCTGTCCACAAAAGAAAATAGGATGTAAGAAAAGTGAAAAAAATGCCCAAATTTATTCAGCCAATAGATAAAGGAAAGAAAACCTGAAATTACACTGGTATCTACCAAAATTTCACTGGTATCTACCAGATATTGATAATGAGTTATGTGGCAAGTTTATATTTAAAACTCTCCCATTGTAAACAATGACATATCTAAAATTTTAGATAGTAAATCATAAAAATGTCTGTATCTTTTGATAAACTCCAAGAAGCATAATAACTGAAGAATAATTAAAATAGTTTTGTTTTCTTTTTTCAGAAAATGCGGACAGCTCACGATGTTGCTATCACACTCTATCTTTGGAGAAGTCACACTTTTTAGGATGACATTAATAGAACATCTGGTATCTCTGCATAAGCCCTGGTAGATTAGAATTATAAGTGCTTTGAGAGTAAGTGAAATAGCTTTCAAAACTATTTTATTTAATCCAAGGAACAGGAGCCAATTGGAATTTCACTTTTCTCCCAGGATATCATATATTACTTGCATTTTTGAGCAGCCATTTACCTAGTTAATCCTACCAAACCTGAAGTAGGGAGTATAATTTAAATGTAAGGATGAACAATCATGCTTCAATTTTTATGAATAGATAACAATGGTTAAATAACATCAAAGCATCATGGCTGAAGAGAGGAGACAGTATCCCAAGAGTGAGCAGACTTTGGAGAAAGGGGAATGTTCCCTCACTCCTCACCAATTAAACTTAATAATTAAGTAGTGTATTAAGAAAGGCAAAGGATTTGAAGGTGATTTAGAGGTTGGCTTTTTAATAAGGTTATATTGCCCTACTTATCCTACCATTAATTGGCCAGATCTGTAATACACAATTTTGGTTGCCTATGCCATGTTTATATTGCTTTATTTTTGTTATTTGAATGCCAGTAAATAAACTACAATTAATATTTATTAATTAATATTAATACTGTGGAATAATATTTCCTTTTGTCAGATCGAGAATTGGTCATGTAATTTATATTGGAAAAATAAACTTCCAAGAAAATTTTGTTCCCCAATAAAAAAAAAAAAAAAGAATTAGGTGAATAAAAATAAAAACCAGTTTTTGATACTGCTAAAAATCAAGGGTGTGATATTCAAAGAGATGGCCACAATATTCTAAATCATGAACAGGGACCTCAATTATATACTGAGTGATAAAAAGTAGAAAAACAGGAAGGCTTGAAGCTATGAATTCTTCAATAAATCAAATGAATGTCCAGAATCTAGATCTTAAATCCTGTAGCCTCTTCTGGATTGTTTTCTTTATGTTTTTCAGATGCAAGTATTTGGATATTCTGTTCTAATAGCTGAGTGTACCCTCACTGAGTAAAATAATTCTAAAGTTATCAGTGACATATGTAGCAAAATACCTCTGAATAAAATTGGAAATGAGTTACTTATAGAATATATTTGCAAAGATCAGTCAATTTAAAAAATGTTCAGACTTGGGGCGCCTGGGTGGCTCAGTGGTTTAGGCCTCTGCCTTCGGCTCGGGTCATGATCTCAGGGTCTTGGGATCGAGCCCCGCGTTGGGCTCTCTGCTCAGCGGGGAGCCTGCTTCCCCCTCTCTCTCTGCCTGCCTCTCTGTCTGCTTGTGATTTCTGTCTATCAAATAAATAAATAAGAATTTTTTAAAAAAATGTTCAGACTCATTCATAATTTTGCATTTAAAATATGAGCAAGTATAATTTTTAATGGCAAAAACAAAGCCAAAATAGGTCAATCCTGAACAGAAATCTCCTTTCATCGTGAATAAGCCAATATTCCATACATGCACACATGTACTTATATACATTATCTCTTTTATACATGTGTTTCTACTAATATTTTAATGTAGTTAAAAGTATAATACAAATATTTAACAAACAGCAGAAGCTTAATGGCCTCTGATTTTAGGTAAAGAACATTATCAGATGTTGTTTACATCAATGATTTTAGGTGATAATGGAGTAACATTAGAGTAATTTTCTCTTTGTCATCTCATCAACAAAAGAATGACACTTATCAAAACTATATTTATGTACATTTTTTCCCTAAATAGCCTCACTTTATCATGAGCAAGATCAACATAATAGGAAATCAAGACAGCACATTCACTCACTAATTTTCACTGTGGTTAATCGTTGAAACCATTAATGAGACCCCCTGTGCTTTTCGGGCTATCTCTAACTTGAACTTGTTCAGCAAATTTTGTCTGCATTAGTAGCCATGGCAACTTCAGGATAAATATTGAGTGTTGGCCTTCTAACTGTTAAAAACTGCTAAGTTCCTATAAGTCAGTCGATAGTGTATTTCCACAGAGACACGAGTGTGCAAGACAATAGAAACTTTCATCTGGTTCCAAGGAAAGAAGTTTATTATAAAATTAAATAGGAGATAAAGTGCAAATATTAAGAAAAGTTTTTTTTTCTCCCCTGAGGTGGTAGAACAAATGGCAAATTTCATGTCAATTATGTAAAGCTTTTATGTAAAGGGATCATTATCACAGTTTCATGCTTAGATGCTTTTGAGGGACTATTGAAGAAAGGGTGGAAAAATAGGGTAGTTCAAGACCAGTATGATCTCAAAAATGTTATTGCCCTGTTAGGTGCATATTTATGATATATGGTTTTGTGAAATGTCCTCTTAATTGAAACAAAAAGACAGTATGTCAAACCATTTCAAATTATATGCTTGTTACTGGAAAATTATTGACCGCTCCTCAGATCATGTTGATACACAGCAGACCACCTTGTGTTGACTCAGAGTTACACATCTGTGAAATCTAATTGTATGTTGTCAAGATTTTAGGTAGGCAGGCTGTTGTGCTCATCCTACATATATTAATAGAGCCCTTTGATTTTTAGAATACTCAACTGTGTACCCTTAAAGATTGTTAAATGTAAGCCCTATTGTGTATTGCCTTTTTGACAGATGACCACAATAGTATCTCCTATCCTACACGTCTTCTAATGATGTAACTTTGACATTCCTCCCAAGTGTCTCCTTCCTTGGACCACATAGGCTATCACAACTGCCTTCAGTGACACATATAATTGAAGTAAATTCTGAGGCTAGGTCATTAAAGTAAAGTAGAACTAGAATAAGCACCACCTACTTCAGTCCTTATGTGTACCAACTAAAGCTTCAAGTTGTACATTCCTAGATATGTTTTCTAAATTGAGTAAGCAATATTTTCATAAGCTCAACCCTGTCTTTATTCAGGAGAAGATTGTTAGATGTTATTTTCACCCAAAAGTACTGCCAATTGAATTTCAACAGAGAAGCACCTAATAAATATAAAAGTTTTCAATAAATGCATAAGTATAATTTGCCTCTGTCAGAAGTTGAAAAGAATTTGGGATGTATGGGTGGCATAGTCAGTTAAGCTCAAGTCATGGTCACAGGGTCTAGTTTAGGCTCAGGTTTTGAACACAGGGTCATGAGATTGAGCCCCACTGGGCTCTGCACCCCGCATGGTGTCTGCTTGGGATTCTCTCTCTCTCTACCTCAGCGCCTCTCCCCCCCTTACACTCTTTATCTCTAAAATCAATAAATCTTTTAAAAAAAAGGTTGAAAAGAATTTGTCAGTTGGATATGTAGATTAGAGAAACTGATTTCAACATTATCAGTAGTCATTTTCTTTCCTCCACATTAAATATTAAGAAAAATTTCCCTTTGCAAGAGGTAAATGTGATTCAGAAAATGTCAGTAATTTCTTGGAAATTTGAAGTTTAAAACCAGGCTCTCTATCAGGCTTTGCTGTGCATTCAAATCAGAAGTAATATGTTGACAAACATCTGGAAAAAGAGAAAGAGAGGCATGGGAAGGGTAGGAGATAGGGAGAGGGAGGGAGACTGAGACTGTAGTGAATTTTTTTAATGGATTTTATTTCTGGTTCTAGTCTCCTTGGAGGTGCATCTACATTATCTTGATACCTCTATATCCCTGTAAAGTCCAGTTGTAATCTGAGCTTACCTAAAAATAATGTATCAGTCATAATGGTTTTGACCACAGGTTATAGTATCAGTCCCGTTGACTAAAACAAACAGGAAACGAGTAATCTTCCATAAAAAGACATTTAGAGACAGAGTCCTCCAGCAGCTCAGCTATAGAGAAACTAGAATCTTTCCATACTCTGATATGCCAGTCAAGCTTAAGTTTTATTTTATGGTTGGTCTCTCTTTTGGTTATAAGAGGACTACGAAGTGTGTATTAAGTCTACATATTTCTTCATTCAGTGCAAATGGCACCATCTCTTTCTGTGTTCTTTCCCCAATTCCTTTTTTTTTTCCCTTTCAATCTGACCTTCAAAGGCCTTTGATTGTTAATTTTCCCAATACTTGAATGTTAATGAGCACTGCTAGAAAAAGAACATTCTTCTCTGGCAGCACAGAATCAGTGATTGGGTTTCATCATTTCTTTTCCTTGCAAGTTTCTACACATGGAGGGGAGCCATAATAAGATGTTAGAATAATTTGAATTTTGTAGTATTTTCAGAAGACATAGTTACAGTCAGTTTTTGTTACAGTCAGTTTCATTTCATTTTTCCTCTTAGCTTGTTCAAGGTCTGTAGTTTATCAGTAGGAAATGAACACATTAATAAAAGTATAAGTAGGTAATATTCTATAAAAATCATTCGTTAATAAAAATATTCATTTATTCTAAAGCATGAATAGGCAATGGTTTATGTCAAATATAAATGACTGACTCATAAGGAAATTACATAGAAACAGAAAACAAATCACTCCAAATAGCTTACCAAAATTTAAACACTATAAATGTGTGTTGCTTTTCAGATTTTGTTTAAAATTTCTGTTCTAACCCTACTCACACACAAATTGTAAGATAGTCAGTACTAGTTTGTCTTATATTTCTGATTCTCATGGCCTTATGCACTAAGAAATTTTTCTATGCCTTTAAATATATTTTAAATATTACTACAATACATGTAAAATATTAAAAGAATAAATGTAATATTACCATTTTCTATTATTTTATTTTTTAGGTTATTTCTTATCCTTTAGTGTTAAAGTACTACTGTTATATAGTGATTAACTTCCTTGCTTAAGTTAATATCCACATTTTAATTAAAATTGTATTTTTAAATTTATTTTTATAAATGAATTGGGACAAATAGTATATGATTTTTTAAGCTTTGTCACACAGATTAACATAATTATTAAAATTTAATTTAAAAATTTTCCTGGGCCACTGGTAATATATATGAAATGACTGCATATTAGTTTTCACATATTTATCTTTTTTTTCCATCAGTTTACATAGTCCTAATAAATATTTTGTGACATCAGTTACTGGAAATTGCAGAGCACTTTGTAGCCTATAGATTACAGTGTAACTTTTAGCACTTTATCATTTCTTTACATTTTGTCTATAACATGGATACATAATTCTTCAGGAAAAGCACAAAAATTTTGTTTTGTTTTTTTAAGAAGGGGCTATTTACATAAAACCAGTAATCATAAGATCTCTTTACCATTAAAAAAAAAAAAGGAGAAAAGCAACTCTAAACAGCATGTTTTTTTTTTGTTTTTTTTTTAAATTTTTAATTTTTTTTAAAGATTTTATTTATTTATTTGACAGAGAGAGATCACAAGTAGGCAGAGAGACAGGCAGAGAGAGAGAGGAGGAGGAAGCAGGCTTCCTGCTGAGCAGAGAGCCTGATGCGGGACTCGATCCCAGGACCCTGAGATCATGACCTGAGCCGAAGGCAGTGGCTTAACCCACTGAGCCACCCAGGCGCCCCTAAACAGCATGTTTTATAATGGAAGTTTAATCCCATGAAATCTACTTTGTGTAATAAATGTAATCTTGAAAATTACAGAGATATCTTTTAATTTGTGAAATTCAGATGGAGAAACCAAGCTGAATTTTTAGACCTCATAGAAAGATATTTCTAATCAATGGTAAATGTTTTAAAATAAAAGCTAGCCATTTAAATAATTTTTGTTGTTTGTGTAAAATTTATGTTGGGGAAAAAATGGCAATTAATAGTAACAGTTGACTCACCAAGTTCTCATGGAATAGATATGTATTTCTCAAGAGATTACATTTAAGTCAGTATAAATGTCACAACATGGTTTTTAAAGAACATTTATTTGATGTGTGTTTATAATTTTAATTTAAAAATAGTGATTTAAGGCCAGTTGGAAGAGAAAGTTAAATTCAAGTCATTCAGTATTTTTCTTCTATTCACCCCAAATAGTAAAACACACTTCCTTCAGTATTTTCCCACAGGAAACAAAACAAAAAAAAAAAAACACTTTATAATCCTGAAGTCTCAAGTAACCAATTTACTGATTTTAGTTGAGTCAGCACAAAATTCTTCATAATAAAACATCAGGATGTTTACAAATACTTCTAATATATGTTTTTGCTTTCAAAGTTTTTGTAGGCATGGGGTAAACATTCTCTCTGGGGAAAACGTGGCACCACATATTATAGCCACAGAGAGAATTTTTTATTCCTCCCTATCTAAAAGTATTGATTAGAAGCTTGAATTACAGAACCTCATTCTTCAAAAGTATACCCACGATTTTTTTTTGAAGTTTTTGTTTCAGGGTATATTTTAGAAAGGATCTACAAATCTGTGTGTGTTATTGAAAATACTGCATTTGCTTCTTGTTAAAGTACACTGCCTATCTCTCCTCATTGTTAGGGTCCTGCCTTAACTAAGATTTTCTTGATCACATTTCATCCATGCGAGCAACACCTTATCTTTTCTTGAAATTCCTTTTATAAACATCTTTTTTTTTTAAATATTTTATTTATTTATTTAACAGAGATCACAAATAGGCAGAGAGGCAGGCAGAGAGAGAGAGAGAGGAAGGGAAGCAGGCTCCTTGCTGAGCAGAGAGCCGATGCGAGTCTGGATCCCAGGACCCTGAGACCGTGACCTGAGCCGAAAGCAGAGGCTTAACCCACTGAGCCACTCACACACCCCCTTTTTATAAATATCTTCAAGGAAATCCTGAAATGTCCCCATGCAAAAGGTATAGACTTAATTATAGAAATACAGACTATAATTGATTAATTGTGGCCAGTATAGAAAACACCCTTCTGAAGTAAAGAGATCTGTTTATGAAAAAAGCAAAATGAGTTTTACTGCCTCTCTGCAGCTAGGAAGAATGCCACATGGAAGATTCTGAGCAGAAATCTTGTTGGGAAAAGTGGGTACAAGGATTTAGTTGGTTCTGGAGGTTCTTATAGTGGGATATCTGAGTTGACCCTTCATATTGGCTTCTTCTCATGGGAGGAGAGATTCTGGGTTAGGAGAAAGCATATGTGAGTCACCAGACATTCCTCACTCATTATGACATAACAGATGAATATATTTGTTCACGTCCTTGGATACTATCTTAGGAAATAATTGAGGAAAAAAAATGTGGTTTTGTAATAATGTATCTTAGATCACTCATTCTCACTATATTTAGAAACCTAGGTAATTTTTAAAAGTTATTTCTGGGGGCACCTGGGTGGCTCAGTGGGTTAAAGCCTCTGTCTTCGGCTCAGGTCATGATCCCAGGGTCCTGGGATGGAGCCCCACATCTGGCTCTCTGCTCAGCAGGGAGCCTGCTTCCCCTTCTCTCTGCTGCCTCTGCCTACTTGTGATCTCTGTCTGTCAAATAAATAAAAATCTTAAAAAAAAAAAAAAGTTATTTCTGAAGCCACCTTATTTTATAGTAGATCAGTAAAAGGGACATAGTTTTGTCTTTAACTCTTTGAAAATCCCAAGTATGCGTAACACAGAAACTATGTTAGGTAGGCCTTATAGTAATAGAGGGTACTTACAAAGCACTTCTTGAGTACAGGGCTCTGTTCTATGCATTTTACAAGGATTAATTGTTTTAATTCTACACTGACCCTGTGAGAAGGTATTATTAGAGTCACATTTTACAGATGAGCAAACTGAGGCACAGGGAGTTTGAGAAACTTGACTACATTCATCGTATGCTAAGTTCCTGTGCAGGCTGCAAACCCATACAGTCTAGTTCCAGAATATGTGGCCCATAAAAACATAGTAAGTAAGGAGAACAAAGAGAGGGAGAAAGAAACATCATAAATTAAGGTCAGGAAGAGAGGCACAGTTACAAAAGTGATGAGCTCTTGAGTGCAGACTTAATGAGGAACTTGGGTCTATTAGAGTGAAGAGAAAAATGTCGGTTGTTGATAAAGGTTTTCATCTATATTTATTTTTTTTAAAGATTTTATTTATTTATTTGACAGACAGAGATCACAAGTAGACAGAGAGGCAGACAGAGAGAAGAGGAAGCAGCCTCCCTGCTGAGCAGAGAGCCTGACGAGGGGCTCGATCCCAGGACCCTGAGACCATGACCTGAGCTGAAGGCAGCGGCTTAACCCACTGAGCCACCCAGGCACCCTGGTTTTCATCTATATTTAAAGAGTTGAAGAAAGCAGTTTTCAAGACTTTATTCTGTGCGCTATACATAAGCTTTACCTTGGCTTTTGGGAAAGACTCTGGTAAAATTTAAATTGATCTCATTACTTTTGGTTTTGGAATTGTATTTCTTTCAATTAAAATGATTTGGTGGAGGGACATAAGATTTTCTAAACTTGTTAAGGACCATGAAGATGACAGTTGTGATAAGGATGGCTGGACAGTTTCACCAACTTCGTGAATCCATACTTAGTGGTAGACATGTTTGAACGTTCATGGTAGACTGAAAAAACAAAACAAAACAAAACAAAAAAACTGAAGTTTAGCCCTGTGTGTTTGTTTTGTTTAAAATATGATTTAAATCCTATAGTAATATCTACTGATAGCTTTCTTATCCCTTGCCTGTAGCTCTAGAACATTTTATGAGAGATCAAGCAAAGCAGTGATCACTTCTGTTGTTATTTTCCAGGTACACAATTTATATTCCAATAATGTGGGGCTTGTAGTTCCCTGGTTCCCTGGTTCCCTGTACTGTTTGTTCGCTTTCATCTGCACTTTCAATGATGTTTCTCTTCTGTTTGGAATGCCTTTCAAATGTCATCTCCAGCACATTTCTTTTTCTTATCTCCTCTGCCCCAGCTCAATCCCCACACACACTCCAGAATGCATTAAATGCCCAGTTCCTTACAGGAGCCTTTTTCACAGCATTTGTCCTAGCACGTTGACATTTTCTGTATATGTGTGTGACTTTCTACCCTACTGAACTCAAGAGTTTAGAGGGTGAATACTGTCTTATTCACATGTGTAAATTCAGCTCAGGTCCAGTGCCTGCCATTTAGTGGGCACTCATTATAAATTTGATAAACTCAACTAATCTGATCACAGAGTCATGAACCTGAAAATCAACGAACACATGTCTCTCAGTGGCCTCAAAACACATAAATGTGACATAAATTGTGAACTAAAAGCCAAGCACTTTCTTCATAGAAAAGTCCCTCAGGTCTTACACACTCTTATGTTAGACACCATTAAAAAAAAAAAAAAAAAAAAGCTTGCTTATTTGATTTCCTAGCACAAAGAAAAGTAAAAGCAGCAATTTGGAAGCAGTGAGGGGGTGATGCTAGAGGCAAGCATAGTAAGAAAAAATAAATAAATAAACGAATAATAATAAATAGCTGCTAACTTGAGTTTATACAAAGGTGGTACCTAATGTACCAATGAAGCACTTCTTTCCAATTAGATTATGGATATCAGCCTCCTAGTATGTTCTTTGACAAGGGAAAAATTCAATTATAAATCAGTTGTTTAAAAACAACTATAAAATGTCATGTGTTTGGACATTACCCATGTAGTAGCTCCCATTTTTACAGAAACATTGTTAGGAAGCAGGAAATAGTTCGAACCAAATAACAATAAAAATATGACATAGTAGAGGTGTTGATTGTAGCTATAACAGGGCACAGCGCAAACTCTACAGACTTAAATGCATATATTTGAAAATAGAACAAAACTAGAAAAGTAAAACAAAATAGATCCAGAGAAACAAAGAAATAATAAGTAAAGATGTAAGATCAATGAAACAGGTAAGGAACTTAAAATTGAGAAAGTGAAGAAAGCCTACAACAATTACCCAAATGAGCTTATTTCTAATTACTGATTAAGTTTGTGGCATTGTAGCAGTTATAGATCTTTAGATTCTATAAAATAATTTTATAAAGAATACCTATCACTCTGCACCAGTGAATAAGAAAGAAAGAATTCTGAGTTTAGGAAGCTCTTATTATTAAAACAAAACAAACAAACAAACAAACAAACAAAAAACAACAAAAAACCCACAGAATATAAATAATCAAAAAGCAAATATGTAACCCATCAGGCAAGTAAACATCAGATAAACAAGAGAACATACCAGCACACAATAAAAATTTTTGCTGGTAGCGTGGCCAAACTATATAAGACCATGCCCAGGGCAAGTATGTAAGGAGACTGCAGACTGGCTTTGCCTGTCAGTGCTGTCTTCCCGAAGGAGCAGGTGGGAAAGGAATGTGTAACCAGGGAAATGGAGACACTGTCGAAATGGAAATGGGAGCCTCCCAACCTGTGGCTCTCTCTAGGCCAAAAATATGAGGTCTAGGAGAATTTATGTCTTCTTCCACAGGGGAGATACTAAAGACTATTCCAGGAAAGAGAAAAAATTGTGATCCACCTGAGAGAAGTCCTTGAGAAGAGGAAAAGAAAGGAAGGACCGAACAGGACTGGTATTTTAGCAGTATGGTTTAATTGTTCAAGAATCTGTTTTTTGTTGGTTTGTTTGTTTGTTGGTTGGTTGGTTTTACTTTTGCTTGCCTCCCAGCAAACTGAACAGGACCCCTCTTCTAGTATGGGGAAACCAAGTTGACTGACTGCCCTTGTAAGAAGCTTACCCGTAGATTGAAATGGTGGATAATACGTCTGGATCGAAATAACTTCAGGACTTAGATTTCTGCAGTTCGTCATGGAAGTAACAAGGAATCTGTTCATGACCTGTTTGAAGTATCAAGTGATGAGACAGATTTTTTAAAGTAAAACAAACAGGGAAAAAGAGAGAGAGAGAGAGAAAAAGCTTTTAAGAGAAAGAAAGAAGGAAAAAGAAAAGGAAGGAAAGGAAAAGAAAAGATAAACGAAGGCAAGGAGGAAAGAGTGAAAGAAGGAAGAGAGGAAGGAAGGGAGGGAGGAGAGGTAGGGAGAGAGAGAAAGAAAAAAGGAAAGAAAAATTTGCAACAGGGTTTTCCTCTCCTGATAGGCTCCTTTCTCTGCAGTTCCCCCGCCCCCACCCCAGACCCACTCTGCAACTTTGTCATTTGAATATGAACGGTACTAGTTTGTGTTGGGAGTGATAAACTGGGAGGTTCTACCACCTTAATTTAGACCATATAAGCTGTTTGTGCAAAATTTCTTCTTTGAGTTAAAGGTGGACTGGGGTAGTAACATCGCCCCATTAATGTGCTGGTCTTTGACCCACATACCCTAGCAGACTCTTGCACAATGCATGGTACCCTGGCATAACATACATGGAACTAGACTCAATGATCTCAGTTGCCTGAGAGCATAATTTCACGTTACGGAAACAAAAAGGTCCAAATGCATTAACGTCGTGGACACACATTGTTCTACTCCTCACGTTCTTTAATCAATAGAGATTGTCCTCAAAAAGTGCCATATATGACTGGGCATTTTAGACCCTTCATGTATGCAATTTTCTAAGTGTAAAATTTAAAAATGTGTGTGCCTAAGAAAATAAGTCTGTAATTTTTTCACTCGTCTCCCTACAAACTCCCTTGTCTAACTTTTCAGAGAATGACATGCCTCTCATCTGTTTTTGGTATTTTTTTCTCAGTAAAGTGACAGTTTTGCTCTGGTTTGTGTCAGTCCTGACTGTACCTATTTTCTTGCTTGCTTGTTAAATTTGCCCACGTTTATTCTCAGTTTGGATGATAAACTCTACAGTCACCTTTACTCTGGTGCATGGCCCCAGAGGGTGAATACTGAAGCACCCTCAGATATAATTAGAAACATTAAGGTTGGTATTGCAAAAGTGAGTGACACTAATGACTAAGTAATAAATCCCCTTGTTCTGGCTTCCTATTATTTACTTTCAACACAGTGGAGGGAAAACCTAATGGAGTTGTCAGATGATAGATTATTTAAAATAATTTCAGAAATAGGTAGCTACATAATTTTTGGCATACTATTAAATTCAAAGAACGGAGGAACAGTTCTCAGCAAAATGAATCTACTTCCATTACCATCTACTTATGTAAACATATTTTCTCCACATATACCTAAGAAAAGGGAAGAAATATAGAAATAAAATTGTGCTGGATGACTGTCTTGTTCTAGTACTAAGTAGCATTCGCTTCTGTGATGTGACCAAAAAAGCCCTATCAATCTCACTGAGAGATTTATTTTAAGAAAATGTTAAGTTATTATAATGAATATTCAAGAAACCTTTTAACTTTAGGTTTTACTTTACTATGTGCTACCAGTAATTATAATGATAACTCAAGTCCAAAGAACTTCTTAAAATGACTCTAAGATCACAGAAAATTGAATTAAAATTTACTTTACATATAAAGTTTATTGAATAGCATTTTAACGTGGTCATTGATAAAGGACTTTAAAGCACAGATGTATATTACTTGAGGACACCCATCTGTGGAGGAAATAGGATGGACTGGTTTGGTCAGGATTAAAAAGGATGATGTAATAATGCCTAACGGTGAAACAAGAGTGGACTTACATGTTTCCTTAAGTGGAAGATTGTGATGTCAAACTTTTAAGATATTTAGATTTGACTTGATATACTTAAATGAGTGATGTAACTTGATTTTAAAGTGTATATATTTAAAATATGTGTTAAAAGTTCTAGAAGACCAAGGTGGTATATAGTTTCACAGAAGTCTTTTGGTGATGTGGCAATAAGAATGAGTGAAGACCCCCGACTGAATTTTGCAAAATTCCCTAATTATGCCATGATCTTCTCTGTGAAACTGTAACCCTATGGTGGTAGGGGCAGACTTCTTTCCCAAAGTCACCCATATAGTGATTTCCTACTTATGTCACGAAGATTCAAATCTTTTACCATTTCTCTAGGAAGTCTGATTGAATATTTTCTTGTTTTAAGGTAGAAACACATTGATGCATATATCAAAATATCATAATTTACTATAATTATTTGCATATATATATTATTGAAAATAAATTGAGAACCCCAAACACTGAGTCCATTAAATCTATGAAGTCTCAATATGTTGTATAACACAGCCTCTGAAACATAAGAGTTACACGGTAAATGAAATTTGAAATGAAATTATTGCAAAAAGAATTTACAAATAGGTTTGTTTTCAAAGAATCATGTGCATTTTATGCCACTGCTTTCCTTAAATTCATAGATTTTAAAATCTTGTCTAAAACTGAGAAGAAACAAGCTTGCTGAAGTGACCTTCTTTAATCACAATTGATTACCTTATTTTGTCCTTATCAATTTTATTTAAATGATTATTCTTTACAGTACAATATTTTGAATATTGGACACAGGATATAAATATATCCATAAGTGAAAGAGAGATACTTTCTTCTAGCATGGTAATTCAAAATTTATTTTTTACTATTGATGATTTGTATAAACATATTTTGGTTTCACATATTCTATTAGGGATACATTACAAATACATAGGGTTATTGTTGATATCAAATTTTGGAAGACATAAGTTTTTCATATTTGAGTTATAATAGTTTTGGTTATTTCTTGTTTTCTTAAGGAGTAAAAAATTTTAAAAAGCACATCTAAGGTGTTTATCACTAATCATTTTGTTTTTTAATATCCTTTTTTTGGTATATTTTAATTTTAATATCTTTTTCAATGTCAATATTTCTTGCCAAATCAACATGAACCTCAATTTTTAATGTACTTCATGAATCACTAGTTTTTCTAAATTATCTAATAACCAAAGTTATTATTCATTATTTCAGTTCAAAAGTTACATATTTTTAAATAAGTTTAAGCCTTTATTAAAATCTGAAAAATGCACAACTCAAACTAATATAGCATTGTATGTTAATCATACTTCAATAAAAATTACTTTGAAACAGTTTGAAATGTTAGAATTTAGTATTCAATATCAGAAAATTTTCTACTATTTTAACACATATCAGATTTATTTTTATTCTTATTAAATTTATCTGAAATGTCTCCTATTTTTTTTTAAATATATAAATTTAAAGTTAGTAAAAGAAGGTACATTTCCTGGACTTTCAAGTTTGGATAGTTTACATTCTCCTCATTTGTTTTACTGACATGCAAAGACATTTTTCCAACTCACTAAGAAATTTGAACAGGTCCAACTCAACTGTTTTTCAGCCAGAGCCCCAAAAGTTCTTCCATCTTTCCATCGCACCAGATACAAGTGGAATTATAATGGAAGGGAAGTCAGAGGTCAGGGTAAAAACTTGAATGGCTATACATCCTTACCATCTGCTGTTAACAAGTGTTTTTTTCTTATTTGTATTATTTCCTATAAGTATAGTGTGGACTATTAGTAGGTGAATTTAAGAACATTTCTTAAAAATTATACATATGTATGAATTTGACATAAAAATAGTGTCTTTCAAAGCTATCCAGGTTTTACCTGGATTAGGATTGCTGGCACAGTGAGAAAACATTGAACTTCTACAAGATGTACCATGTTTACATTAAAAATAATTGTTTCCGTTGTTAAACAAACAGCCATAGTCTGACATAACTTGACAGTGTTTAAACACTCATCTGCCATTCTAAGGTGAAATACTTTATATAATTTATAGATGGGGCTCACCTACTACATATTTTCATTGAACAGAATCTAAGATGACATGTTGACAAAAGTTGTAGTTTCCCATCTTTCTAACTTCATATTCCTTAAGCTTATTGATGAAGGCATATTGACCATGTGTATCAAATCAATTTACACTGTTACATTGCAATGTATCCCACAAAGGAGATTTAGTCTAAATAAAAACCTGGGACAGTTCAAAAAGAACCAAGAGATGGAGAAGATAAAGGTATATTATATATTTTTCTGACATACTACTCAGGAGCTTGGCCTTTTGAATTGATTTCAGCAGTGGTGAAGGATGGTGGTTTTTCACCCACATTCTATTTTTATTTATTTATTTTTTTTAAGTAGCCTCCATAACAAAATGGGGCTTGAACTCATGACCCTGAGATTAAAAGTCACATGTTCTACTGACTAAGCAGCCAGGCACACATCTTTAAATTCCTTGTTACTATCTGGCTGGAGTTAGAGATTAGTTAATGTCCATGAAAGAGAAAGAATCTCACCGGCATGAAGATTAAATAATTTGATTACCACATTATCTAATACACAAAAAATAATGTATTTTTAATGAAATTGGTATTTTTGAATTCGAAGAAAAAAATCCTCAGCATAGAAGCGTTTCAAGACTTCACATTTCAAAATATTTCCTTGCCAACATCAATTAGAAATTGTGAGCAATCTAATCTTTAGTTTAAGACCATGTGAAAATTTAAAATATTTGTCAGAATAGCCACCCTGTCTTTGGCTCAGGTCGTGATCCCAGGGTCCTGGAATCAAAATCCTGGTAGGATCCCTTGCTTAGGGGGGAACCTGCTTCTCCCTTTGCTTCTCCCTCCTGCTCATGTGCTCTCTCTCTCTCTCTCTACCTCTACCCTGACAAATAAATGGATAAGATCTTAAAAAAAAAAAAAAAAAAGAATAGCCACCAAAATTTACAGAAAAATTTGCTAAAAGTAATACTTTATTATTCATTAAATATAAAAACAAATTAAGGACCAAGTACTTTGTCTTTAAGGACTTACATCTAGTTGAGGAGGGAAAATGTTCTTATGGTAACTTAAGAAAATTTCTGTAATAAAAACAAATATAGAGCCCCAGAAAGCCCTCAAGATTTAATTACTGTTTGTTATCTTTAATATTATCAGGCATTGAGCCCTTGACTACTAAGTGCAATGCTACTCTCATTAATAATGGAAGTGATATAGTCATTAATAAACATGTCCAGAATTTGTGTTAATGAAAGCTGTTATGACAAAATTTCACATTCATTAATAAAATATAGATGAAGTATGTTTCCTCTTGAAAAAATAAAACCTCAAAACGTTATCAACCCGTAATCTCAAACTTATAATAGTGTAACTGAAGCAAAGAGCATTCAGAAATGTAATATTGTCTATTTATTATTTATCTAAAATTCAAATTTAACTGAGTATTTTACAATTTTATTTGTCAAGTCTTAAAACTCTAATTTCTGTTAAAAGAATTAATAAATGTGTATTTTTTTTTAATAAATCAAATACAGTGTCCCTGTCTTTTCAAATTAATGATAAGGAGATACCATCATATCTATTGATATCATTCACTGTTGAATAGAATGCTATAGCATTTACATACTGTCTTTATTCAAAGATTTTTCCAGTAAGAGACATTTAATTTTGTAGATATTATCATGTCACACAGTAAGGAAAACCTAAAAGTATATTCTTGCACATGTTCTTGCACATGGTATCTGACAAATATCTCTCCAAAGTCAATATTAGAAGGGGAAGTTTAAATTCAGACCTATTTTCATTTGAATAAACACTGACTTTCCCTTCAGAATGTTTAATCAATGTATTGAAGGTGTTCAGAATGAGTCTTCCCAAAATGTGCCACTTTCACACATTTATTATTTTGAGTTGATAGACAAGGCCCACAGGATTTAAGAATAACTTTTTACCTCCCCCTTAACTGCTTCTAAGAATTTAGGTGGAAGGCGGGATCAGGGAGAGAACTACAGCCACAGATGACTGCAAAGTGTATGGGCTAGGTGTGGTAAACTGGGGGAGGCTTGGCAAGACTTGTTTGTTCAAATTCCAGTATGTGTCCCATTGTCTCTGTATGGCATGGCTTTGGTTACCAAATATTTGCTTTTCCCATCTTCCTGTGAATTTTCTTCTTTTCCTTTGAAGCCTCAGACCCTACCCACCCCACCCCCAGTGTCCTTAGTTTAGGATAGCACGTAAACTTCAATTGCTTGGCTGTCTTTGAGTTTCTCATGTCTTTGTTGGGCTCCCATACATACAAAACTAAATCTGGTTTTCTCCTGTTAATCTGCTTAATGTCAGTTTAACTAATAGGCCAGCTAAAGGAACTTAGAAGGGTAGAGAAAATGTTTTCATCCCTTAACAACAAATTAACAATTAGAAATTCAATCTATTTTCATTTTCATTCATTTCATTTCATTTCATTTATTTCATTTCATTTCATTTTCTATTTTCATTTTCAAATTATGCCAAAAAGCCATAATTTATTTTAATTTACATTCTTTCTATTTATGATGTTGACTTTTCAGAATTTTAATATTCATTTATATTTTATTTAACTATGTTACTATTAGGTTGTTTAAAATTTTTAGTTTATTGGTAATTTTTAATATTTTAGATAATAATATTTGTTTAAAGTATAGCAATTTTTTTTCTCCCAGGCTGCCTCTTGATATTTAAGTTTGTGGTGCTTTTGCATTTGGGGAATTTCAATATTAATGCCATCATATTTAGTAGTACTTTTCTTTATGAATTTTGCATGCTTTCTTGAGAAAGCAAAGATGTCTGTTGTAGGCTGAGTGATATGCCCAAATGCTTCCATGTCCTAATTTTCCAAATCTATGAATATATTACCTTTAATGGCAAAACGGACATTACAAATGTGATTAAGTTAAGGTTCTTGAGATATGAAGAGAAGCCTGGATTATCTGGTCAGGTCCAATGTAATCACAAGGATCTTTATAAGAGAGAATTCACTGTGAAACATTGCATGGAGATATTTGAAAGTTCTGTGCATCTGGCTTTAAAGAAGGAGGAAGGGGATAAGAGACAAGGAATGCAGTTCTAGAAGTTGGAAAAGACAAGGAAAAGGATTCTTTTTTTTTTTTTTTAAGATTTTATTTATTCATTTGACAGACAGAGATCACAAGTAGACAGAGAGGCAGGCAGAGAGAGAGAAGGAAAGATGTAGTATTTTTCAAATTTTCTGCTTCCTTATTAAGTTAGATTTTTGTTTTTTATAATTTTATAATGTGTGATTTTCATTTAATTTCTAAGCCACATTAACCTATCTTTACAAAATGAATGAAGGAGTTAAATACAAAATGAATGAATGAGAGCACCTGGGGATTTTAGGAACTGAACTTGTACTGCCATTTCACTTTCTTTTAGGTTTATTTCTTCTTACCTCTCAATTTACTTGCCTTCATTACTATAAATTATAATTCAGTGGAAAATAAAACATAATATATAATAACAAATGTATGGGTATATAAGTATATGCATTGTTATCTTAAATTTAAAATATATACCTTATAGATTAATATATGTATTTATGTATTATATTAATATATGTAATATATATATTTAGGCATGCATATTACATAGTTTTCTCAAACTTGCTGAAGTTATATTTTTATATTTTCAAAGAGCCAACTTAAATTTTAATTAATGAGTCCACATAGCCGTGCAAATGTATTACTTCCATTTTTAGTTTGTTTTATTTTGTTGATCTTTTCATAGATTCCAGGTATTAAAGTTTTGTCCATTTTTTCACTAAGCCATCTTAAAGCTTCAATATTTCATTTGTGAACTACTTGTTAGGTACATTTTCTATTTTGTCTTCCGTAGCTTTTTAAAATTTTTATTTTAATCTACTTCTGAGATAGGTATCTTAAGCTAAGAGAAGGTATCTTAAGTGAAGAGAAGGTTCACTCCAAGTTATTTTATATATTCTACTTTTTATGTATATTTCTAGTTTCTTTACTTTTATCTCTACTTTTTCTATCTTCATTTCTACTATCATTTACAAACATTATTAGAATATTTTTGGGTTGTTCACAGGTGTATTTGGATTGTTCATTATTATTTTCTGTTTATACTGCATTAATACATTGAAGTCATTGGATATGACGTAACTAATTGATCTTATTGGGAATTTCTTGAGATGGTTTATGTAGCCTGAACATATTATGTAAGGGTTTTTTTGTTGTTGGTGGTGGTTTTTGTTTGTTGTTTTTAATATATGTTCATAGGACTTATACTTAAAATAGAATTAAACTGAGTATAGAATTATATTGTATTTTATGCCATTTCATTGTGTTGCACATATTTGCCTGTATAAGTTCTGGTTACAACTGTTCTCATTCATTTGAAGTTGGCCATTCTTAATCTTTGCAAAGTTTTTAGTTTTTCATTTTGTTTTTAGTGCTTTGAGCATCGTGGCTCAGCATCCTATTCCGCTCCTTCATTAATAAAGGGGATTATGGGACGGCCTGCTAAATCTTTTTTCCTCCATAAAGGGAGACGTCCGATTCCACTGCTTGACTGAGCATTTTCTCACATAGCCAGTCTATGTAACTCTGTGATGCGCTGTCTTAGGGATGAAAGGAGAGTGCCAAGGTCTTTTCTCAAGCACATTCGTGTATCTCACTATTTTGCTTTTACTATTCTCACTTATTATTAAGAGAACATTTATTTCCTCTGAAGTGAAGAAAAGAATTCAAGAAATTCCTCACTTTTATTGTATCAGACATAGATTTTATACACTTCAGAACTTTGCCTTTTCAAACTAAAACTTTTTTTTTTTTTTTTTTTTTTTTTGGTGATGTTTTAGCAGTTTCTTTCTTTCTTTCTCTCTCTCTCTCTTTCCTAGAAAGAAAATAGAAAAGAAGTAACTCTACACACAAAGTTAAGGACTGATCATTTCTAACACCGATTTAGCAGTGAAGGCTCTGCTAACAGTGTCTCAAACATTTGTGTCCAAAATGTTTGGATGTATTGGAGTCTATTTTATCAGTTTAATGAACTTCTTGTTTCCCAACAATTGTCTATAGAATCTACTATCTTATGTATCAAACATGGTAGAGTGTTGAACTTTATTAACCCCACTATATTATGGTTTCAGGAACTTGAACTTGAAATTCAGTGATTCTGTAAAACACCATTTGTTCTGGAATCAAGATAATATTAATTGCAAAGCTGTGTTCATCTGGCTAAGGAGCAGAGAAAACCAGTCTACAGAGAAAAGAATGAAGAAGACATACAAAGTGGTGAAGAAATAAGAGGTCATAAGGTTCCAAGGGAGGAGAAAGGGAAAGACTGATGGTGTGGAAGCTTTGATCCTTGATAGATTTCCACATCTGGATTCTCAGCCCTCAGGAGGTCTGAATGCACTGCATGCCCTTGTGTCCCATGAAATGCAGCTGCACCCTTTGCTTACATCCTTTTCATAAATTTCTTTCCCTTTTTTCCCCTTTATTCTATTATTTTGGCTTAAGACATTTTAAATTCCATTCTCTAATGAGCCAAGATTAACCTTGACAAAGATGAATATTACTTGCAGCTTACATTGTAGGGAGATTAATGTAAGAGATTTTATTTAACACACTGCACAGGTAAAAGAAAGGAATGATAACTTGGGTAAAAAATAAAAAGTAAATAAAAGAAGATTATAGTTGCATCTTTCAGGCCCTTACTAGATCAACTTTACTTTAGTTCTACCTGCTTAATTGTATTTTTAATTCCTACCTAGTCAAATGTATTAGACTATCAGCAGTTCCTAAAATCATTCACTACTGATGGCATTGGTAATCTGTTACTATTGGAAGAAAAACAAAATGAAGCAAAACAAAAATAACTTGAGGGGTAGATTTTCTAAATCAAATAAATATTATGGTAACACCTTTGTGTTTCCAGTATATGTTCTAATATTTTAATCACTTTTATTATCAAAATAGGTTGAAACAGAAATAGTATCTCAAAGGCTACAAAGATGCATCTCATCTTATTTAAAGATGCACAATTACATATTTTATATTACAGCACCAATCACATGTTCATAAAAGTAAACCTCTGTGAATATTTATCACAATTATGTAATACGAATCTGATTAAGGCACCCAAGTGATATTAGGAGATTTTAAAATACGAACACGTTTTTATATATTAGCACATCAATTCGCATCATATATATGAATACACAGTCTTCTGTTACTAATTTGTTCATGTTAATAAAAACCTTAGATATTGTGGAGGATGAATTATCTCTGAATTATTCAGACAGAGCACAGGTATTATTATGGTCTGTCATAGCCTCAAATTATGACTCCATTCCATTACTAGTTCATTGTTCTAAGCAAATTGCTTAAATTCTGTAAGTGTCAGTTTCTACTTTGAAGTCTAGGAGTCGTTATACTAGATTTATATTCCAGTGTTTTAAAAACGTGAAACACAGTGCCTGGCATATAGTATGCAAATGGTGTTGTGGAAAATCAGAAGCAACTGAGGAAACTCAAGCGGCACACGGAAATCAGGGAGAACACAGCTTTATTCTCGCCAGCGGGCTCAGCGGGATCGTTTTCCAAAAGCTGAGCACCCAACAAGGTTAGGGGTGAGTTTTTATGGTTATGGGTGATGGGGGATGGTAACGGGACATTTTTGCGGTCTCTCAGGGCCAATGGGCACTCTTTATGTGGAAGTATAATCTATACGGAGGCGTCTCAGGAGAATGCTAAATCATCCTCAGGGGACTTGTTTTTTTCTTTTCTGAGCCAAACAGAACAGCCATTTGGTCTCTTCTTCTGCCTCAGCAGGAGCAATGGAGAGCAGTGGACAGGAAGGGTCTGGGGCTTGGTGGTCTCTATCCACCTCCGTGGTGAATACACAGTCTTGTGTAGTGGTAGTTGATTATTATCAATGGTAGTTGATTATTAATATTAAAGCAGGAGAAGAATAAATCCATAAATTGTGGTAGTTGATTATTAATATTAAGGCAGGAGAAGAATAAATGCATAAATTAATATATACATAAATGAATAACTGTCATTGCTTTCTTAGGTACAGAATCTCCTGCGTGATTTCTCTCAAGTTTGTCATCCTGACTCTCCTGACCTCACCCTGGGGGAGCCTCAACTGCTTCAGGGATCCCTCTCAGATCTTCTGCCCAGAGCCCTATCTTTTGGCATACTGCCCCAAATCACTTGGTGAAGACCCTAGGAAAATATTACCTACATTACAACTCATTCTTTGGCTGGAGAGCCCTGGGCTTTGTCATACCTACATTAAGAGTTTGACCATGTGTTCTTTGGTTTCTTACCACACCCAAATGATTGATTCTGTCCTTGTTCTACCAGGGTGAAGGGAAGCCATCAATCTGTTCTCTCAAATGGTGCTTCTCACTTCTAGCACTTAGTTCTCTTTTCTATTGTCAGCTCCCTGAGGAAAAAAGGAATGTTTTTGTAGCTTCTGAAACATGTTTATTGGGGGAGGGTTGGTCCTTAGGATGGGAGTAATGGCCTCTTGCCATAGTGTATAGCCTATTCTTATTGTATCTTAACTGTAGAAATTTCCTAGAAATTTCAAGGTAATTTTGGTGAAAATAATCAACCCTTGGACCTCAAGTTATGATTCCTGTGTATAATGTTGTTTTGGTGAAACATAGAAGTTGGTGAGAAAACTTGGGTTCAAGTTTCAGATCTCATTTTCACTAGTTGTATCACACAAACTATTGCTTTCCGGTATTTAGCAAAGACTTTTGCCCTGTAAACACTCCCTGCCTTGCAAACACCAAAAAAGGGAAATATTTTGATATGGGAATGAAGCTATTAAGCAAATTATTATACTCCCTGAATCCCATCTTCTTTACCAATGAAGCAGGGATAAGAATTTTAAATTTATAAAATTAAAGTGGATTAAGAAATAGCAGTAATTTGTGTTACAATCTTTGCATATTAACTAAGGCTATGTTTTTCTTTGCCCTACAGCTGTGAGAGGTTTGGGGAGATATTTTGAAACTAAATATCATTAAAGAAAGACTTTCAATGACTGAGAATATGGGTGTCTAGGAAAATAGCCTTATTGGTTACAGAGAGAGTAGCTCTTTTTTGCCTATAATTTTAGGCATGGTAAATAGACCCTCTCAGCACTTTGAAACTAAAAACAGATGGTTTAGTAAGTCCTGCAGGATGAAGGAGACAAGGCAAATCAGAGGGTAGAAGACCCTGTTGTTCCCTGCCTTCACCACCAAATATAACCTTTCTCCCTTCCTCCTCAGTCAAGCCATAATTTTTTGTTTGTTTCTCAAGGATCCACCCTACTTTATGTTGCCACAATCCTCCAGGGGAATAGAACTTAGTTCACAAAATAAAATCCTTTTGGTCTAAGTATGATGGTCCAATTACTGTCATCATGGATCAGTTTAGAAGTGGGACTACGACATAATTCTTAGCTATAACATAGGAAGAGCACATTTGGCAAACTTATAAAAGCTTTTCTCACTGAGATGACAAAAACACTTTGGAAGAGTGTTCTTCTCCCCTCCACCGCCACCCCCCACCTTTCCCCTGAAATTACAGTAACCATGTTTAGAACATGACAGAAAGCAGCAAAGCTTCTGACAGAGTAAACAGAAAGAAATGGAGACTTTAGCACTGTCACTGAGTAGGAGGAACTCTGGTAACACCTCTTTGGAACTTCTTGATCTGTTAGAGAAAATACTTTTCTTACTTTCAAAATTCAGTTGAGACAAGTATATTATGTGCATCTGAAAATATTCCAATGAATATAAAGATGAGTTCAGTATGAGCCATGAAGTTCCACTGGCTGGGTGGCAATTGGTTAGTGAGTTCAACGTGATAATTTAAAACAGAGAATGTGAAAATTGATGCCATTGCTCTATGAACACTGAGATTCTTTATTAGGAAACCATATTGTCAAAAGTAAATTATTTAGAACATTTCCTTCTAAATTGGATGTAATTCATTGGACATACTAGAGGTCAGCAATCATACTTAGTTTTGTACATCCAGTGCATAGGATAAACTAAACATTCAGTAAGTACTTAATGAATAATAATAAAAACATAATCACTTTGAAAAAATATTTTATATCTCCTATACAATATTTTATAACTGATGGTGGGAGGAGCAATAATTATTGAAACACATTGCTAAAATAATTGCTGTAGTTGAAATAGGATATTAAGGATGGAATGCAACAAATGACAATGATATTATATATTATATATAATATATGATGATAATATCATATATAAATATATCATTAGATATACTATATCTCTAATATTTATGATACATAATTATATCATTACATATTTATATAGTATATAACTATATATATGTTATATCTAGATGAATTTAAAGTATAACATTTCGTTAAGTCTTTAAGTTTTTATTTTAATTCCAGTTTGTTAACATATTAGTTTCAGGTGAACGATTTAGTGATTCAACACTTCCATACATCACCTGGTGCTCATCAGGACAAGGGTACTTCTTAATAACCATCAGTTATTTCCCCCCATCACTCAACCCACCCCCCCTCTGGTAACCATTGGTTTATTTGCTATAACACTGTCTTACTTATCACCTTAAGTGACAGATTTATGTGTTAAAAATTACAGATCTTAAGCAAAAATTTGATTTTACTAAATTTTCTATACCAAAACAAAACAAAAAAAATGGGTATCTTATTCTAAAAGGTAAAGCCTAAGGTTAGTGGGAGTACTGAGAAGAAAATGTCAAATTTTCTTTTTATCTTATCACATTCTACTTTTCTTTCCTTCTACTTTCTTTTCCAGTTATTCTCTCATGACTTCTGGCTCCCTATTCTATGCTAATTTCTGACATGTGCCTCCAAGACACTATTCAGTGCCTTAGACTGATTTCTCTGGTCTGCTCTTCAAAGTGCACTTGCTCTCAAGCAACCTAGTTTTGAAGAGGAAAGTTCATAGTCTATTTCACCTTAAAGTGGAGTTGAAAAGTGCATTACCTAAAGTCGGAATATAAGACATTCTTTGGTGATATTTAGGACAGCCACAAATTATATTATGAATGGACCTGTGGTTATGCTTGAAATAAGCCAGCAGGGAAAATGGAGAATCCACCTAATCATTCAGATCAATAGAATCAACTCTAAAGATCAGCTGCAAACAGAACTCTCCCTCTCTGTCCTTTTCTTTTTTTTCCTAAGATTTCATTTGTTTATTTGAGAGAGAGAGAGAGAGGGAGATAGAGAGAGAGAAAAAGAGCATGAGCAGGGGGAGAGGGAGAAAGACTCCCCACCGAGTGTGGAGCCTGATGTGGGGGTTAATCCCAGGACCCCAGGATCATGACCTGAGCTTAAGGCAGATGCTTGACCAACTGAGCCACCCAGATACCCCAGAAAAAAAACTCTCAAGCCGCTGGAGGTAGATAGGTGACTATTTTATTTTTCTATAAGACTTAACCTAAGGAAGTTAATTATAAATATTAGAAGATAAAATTAACAATAAGGAAAATAACCTTATGATGAATAACTCTAAGAATGCAAATGAAACCCTCTAACTAGTGAACAATGGTTATACTCAGAAATATTAAGAGTATGTGTGTGTGCAGTTATGCGTGTGTGTTGAACTAGGTGCATTTCTTAGAGCTAAATATAATCTATATGAAGACTATATTTGGATATTTTTGGAATTCAAAATGTGTGCACCCTACTGACTTGAACAATTTGATGCAAATTCAACAAATATCTCATGATTAGTTACTTATATATTCCAGGATTTGGATTCAGAAAAATATCTACATGTGGTCTTCTATTTTTAAAGTGATTTGAGAGATTTGTGCTATAAAAAATAAGAAATGTTAATATTCTATTTTCTTTGCATTTTGTTTTCCTTTGTATTTGAACCCTGGTACATTTGAAAAGCAACAGCTGGGAGAGATAAGCAATTTTAGAAATTGTGGATTCTTTCACAGAACTATATCTAAACTCAGATTTGTAATATTCCTTCTATTTTCTAGAATTATTACGTAACTTATTTTGAGAAATTATATTTATAGCATATGTGTGCATGTGTATGTATTTTTGATGTTAGAAAAATACTTGTCAATATTCTTAATTATATTCAATTTTATTTAATGTAACATTTTTCTCACATTTGCAATGCTTTTGGAAATATTGGGCGGTAGACTATATTGAAATATATGAGACTCTGAAAATTAAACTGATGGATTTTCCTAATGTTTTCACATTTTCCAGTAAATACTATATCAGCTCACAAATTTTTTCTTAGCAATTCCTCAACAACTTTCCACATTGAATGGTAATAATTAATGGCTTAAAGTAGTGCATATTAATGCTGTCATTAATCATTAATCATTAATATTAATGATCTTAAGACAGTGCTGTCGAAGAGCATTTTCTTCAATGATGGAAATTTTTTAGTAATTTCCCAGTGCATTGTGATAGTCACTAACCATACGTATTGAGTGCTTGATATGTGACTAGTGTGACTGAGGGAGAAAGTTTCTATTTCATTTTATTTTACTTAATTTGAATATAAACTTAAATAAGCATAGACGGCTAGGGGTTCCTATATGGTATAGCACAGTTCTATAACATTGGGAGTAAATATGTATTTTCAAAGGCTTTTTTGATCATCTCAAAACAGAGCACTCAGAGCCTTCAAAACTGGAAGGAGACAGAATGACAGAGAAAGGAGGAGATTCTTTTGATATTGTGAATCAAGAAAAAAGAATTCCACGCCATGAATGCTCTAATGAGGCATATGTGTAACGTAGAAATGGAAAATGGTGCATATAAATTAGATAGAGGAAAAAAAAAAGATTAGATCAAAATGTTTTGTCTTCACAGGAACTTACATTAAAGACTGCGTGGCTTTTCTTGGGGAGGGCATGGCATTTGATCTCCATTCTGCCCTTCCTCTCCCTATTTCCTGTCCTAAATAGATCTTCATATTCATATTTATACATTCAGCCTACAGATACTCTGACCTGTTTATTTACCTTAACCTCTGTTTAAGAAATATTTTTTCTTGCCATTTTAAAGGTATATTTATATGAATTTAATATGAATAAAAATGCCTTTATTTTATAATCTATGAAAAGCTAATGTGAAAAGTTAAACTCTTCTCAATTATTAATTTGTTAAATAAGAATATTTGTTATTTTAATGGGGTAAATAGACAAATGTCTGCTTTACCTGTAAAGTAAACTGTATCTGTAATTTTTTGAGAAAATATACACTGGCATAAATTAAAATCAGTAAAATTTGTGCCGTGTTACATAGTTTCAAAAAGAGCATTGATCTAATCTTATTTGTGAAAAAATATTTCATGTTATGTCAGAAAACTTTTGTGCATCAAAATACACGAACAAGAAGGTGAAAAGAAAACGAATAAAATGGCAGGAAATATTTGAAATCATATATCTGATAAGAACCTTGTGTTCAGAATATATTGACATATATTAAACATACAAAATGCATATGTATTAAATATAAAATATACTTCTCAGTATACAATTGAACAAAAAGAATGCAAGTAATCCACTTAAAATAATAACTATTTCTCCAAAGTGACATACAAATGGCCAATAAGCACATGGGAAGGTGGTCAGCAATATTAGACGTTAGAGAAATGCTAATCAAAACCACAATCAAATATGTTTAAACAGTCTCTTTAGTTTCTTAGATTACCATAAAATTGAAATAAAAAGAAAGCAACTTACAGTTAAGTAATAAGAATTTCCCTATTATATGTACATCCCGACTAGCTTGAAAGACATAACAAAGTCACTGTGTACTTAGACCTACATGTAGCCTAACTGTAAATGTGATAGGAATGCTGTATGTAAATTTCAAATCACAATCAGCATTACCATGATAATAGCACGTTCTCTTGACACAATGAAAAAAGAGTATAATTTTGAACAAAGTACTGTATTCTTTCAATTGACATGGGAGTTGCATTTGTAGAATGTCTTGTAAATAGTAAACTCCTACAAAAGTCATTTTATTATGTAGAATTGTTTTGTTTAGAGAAATATATGCATATTTTTTTACCACCATGAATGATCAGCAGAATATATGAATGTTCTGGAGGATCAGGAGAAACACCTAAGCTTTTTTTTTTTTTTCTTGGAGTGATTGCTACACTCCCAAATTGTACAAATCCAAAAGTGTATGTACATTGCAGATCAAATAATATCTATTATCCAATATCACCAAGCCACTAAGAGCAAATAACAGTAACAATGAATAAGAAAGAATACAACAGCAACAGCAATTTCTAAAATACTCTTATTCCCAGTGGTCACACTCTTAAGAACCATTGTTTTATGCTGCTTCTGTGGGAATTACATCCATACCTCTAACATATCCTTTCTCCTTTACAACTTATTTTTTTAAAGGTGACAAAAATACTTTCCAAAAAAGACATTAAAAACGGACATGATAAACTGAGGAGATATGAGAAAACTAGTTTTGGGACCAAAGCTGATCAAACTCTTCCCGGTATGAAAGAGTCTTAAGAGAGGGAGGAGTTCTTGGGTATTAGGAAGAGGTTCTTTGTGGGCTGATCTTCACCCATTAATGCAGGAAGGAAGGAGTTCTTTTTTTTCCCCATAAGCCTAACGAGATAAATTAAAAAAAAAAACCACTTTAAAAGTTTCTACTTGAATTCACCAAAGTTACTGTAACATAGTGGGATGGTGACCAACACACCAAAATAAACAAACAAACAAACAAACAAATAAATAAATAAATGTGTGTGTGTGTGTGTGTGTGTGTGTATAAAATTTATAGAAATAGAGGGCTATTCCATTGATGGCAGTAGAGTAGAGAGCTGCCTCTAAGAAAAGAAATCAACTTCTACTGACATTTCTAGGTGTGCACTGTTCATCTCAAAGACTGAAATACAAACTATTAAAGATAGAGATCTATTTTTTTTTCATTGCTAAAGCTCCACCACCCAAAGTATTGCCTAGAAAACAGCAAGTGTCTCTAAATATTTTGAATGACCAAAGGAATAAATGAGTGATATGTAGGATAATGTGATGACACCCTGTGTAGATGATGTGTCATTTATCATTTGTCAGGCTAGAGACACAGAAACAATAGCATAGTTAAAGGAGTGGAAGAAGAAAGATGGCTATAGTATTGGGAATATTAAGTTTAGGACTAGGGAACATCCAAATTTAGGTGCCCAGGAGGCTTTTGGATATGTGTGTCTAGATTTTAGGAGAGTCATTTAGGAGAGCCACTAGATCAAAACAAAACAAAACAAAAAGAACTGGATATTAATATCATATAACATTACAGTATACATCATAGGCTGTCAGAAAGAATGCTTATAGTAGGTTTGAGATTACCTCATCGCCTATTGCATTCTGGGGCAGGGCAGATATAGTAGCAGAATAGCCCATCAAATTTGGACTATGGGCTTATAGAAGGCATGATTCAGGAGCCATCAACTCTTCTGGAATGACCAAGGACTATCCAGTGTTAGTTGTTACAGAAGTATAAATTGGCAAAGTGTTTGAAGATAATCTGACAAGAGGGAGAGAAGATATTGGGCAGTGGTTTGCAAAGGAGGGATTTTTTTTTTTTCAATTTTGCTTCTAAGATGGCAGTAAAAACAACGTATTTGCATACCAATGTAAATTATCTTATCTAATGAAAAATAATTATGGAGAAGGAGGGAAATTTTATTTCTAGGCAAGAGGATGGGAACTTCTGCAACAACCAAGGAATTGCCTTTGCAGTGTGTTGGATAATTCCTCTTTGGTAATGAGAAGAAAGGCACACCATATGGGTGAGAATCTGGTACATCCAAGGTCTATCCGTTCTAGTTCTAAAATGTGACCTCTCTCCAGTCTCTCATAGAGATCCTATAATAATTAGGTCCTTATTTTAGACCCTCTATTCCTATCAATACCACTCACACATTCACTGAATATTCATTTAAATATTTACTTAAGGCTGATTTGCATGCCGCTTTCCTGCTTTGCTGTGCTGCATTTATCATTTTTGGATGGTACTCTGCCATTCTAGAACACTCCTCTTTCAGCTCTCAATTCGCACTCAATAACATGGACATGTCTTTCAAATACCCACTTAAAGAGCCTTTGCTTTTTCCTTCTGTGATTCCAGGCATTGCTGCCAAAACCTCCTTTGAGTGTCTCATTGGCCCTTTGCTTACACTGTCTACATACCTATTGTATTGTATAGTAATGCATCTATTACTTTGATGTATGCTCCACTAATTGCATAGTAATGCACCTGTTACCTAACGGTAACACAACTAGACCATCAGCTTTATAAGGACAGCACTTCACAACTTGGCATATCTTAGGACCTCAATAAATGTCTATTGAATAAATATTCAAATTCCTATTTTCCAGCTCCTGGGATAGAATCCTTTCAAAAGTTTACAAAAGAGTTAACATAAAAAATATACTGTATTTTACTAGTTTATGACCTGAGTATTGGGATGCAAAACTGTGTCATAAGGAACTAGCTGTGTTATGTTATAATTCTGACTTTTGGAGATGTGATTTAAAAAAAAAAAAACAAAATTATGTTAGTCAATGGTAAACCCAGTAATAGTCAAAGTAATTATAGAGCACTGAAACTTTGTTCAGGTAAACACTGGAGCGTGTCTACCACCAACGGAGTATAAATAATACTGAATGTCACAACAAATTGCCCGAACACAGAAACCACAGAGAGGTCTTTCAGATCACAAAACTCATTGATCTCCTTTGGCATTTAGCACAACCCAGGATAATGCACTAGGACTTTGGTGGAGTTTAGGTTCAGTGTTCTCTCTGAATTTCAAAAGCAATCTTTTGGACATGATAACAATCATAAAGGTGTTATCTATTACTTCATAACCAAAATGGCATTTCCATTATTATCTGTGAGCTTTCCAATATCTCCTTCAGGATTCTCCAAAGGGATTCGATTTCATCAGGACAAAACATTTCTGAGTGTAAGTAAATGCATGCCCTCAAAATATATGAAAACAAAAAATATCAGTGAGAGTAAGTCCTTATTTTTTTTTTTTTTTTTAAAGATTTTATTTATTTATTTGACAGAGAGAAATCACAAGTAGATGGAGAGGCAGGCAGAGAGAGAGAGGGAAGCAGGCTCTCTGCTGAGCAGAGAGCCCGATGCGGGACTCGATCCCAGGACTCTGAGATCATGACCTGAGCCGAAGGCAGCGGCTTAACCCACTGAGCCACCCAGGCGCCCCGAGAGTAAGTCCTTATTAAGTGGATTGTAAAGATTCAAAATTCTTATTATCTTAAAGTCAGATCATGACACAGGGCCAAATATATGTAAGTCAGATCTTGACATATATATAGAGACACATCTAAATTTTAATTGTCAAGTGTTACAGATAGACAAAAAGGGTAAGTCAATAAACACTTGATAAATAACTACATTTTTAAGTTAGAGAAACTATATACTTAATTTTCTCTATGTATGAGGGATAGACCTTCAACTTTTAATATTTTTCCATATTTACTTCAGATTATCTTTTAGGAATTCAGTAGTGCAGATGCCATTCAAGCTCCTGTGTTCTTCCTTCTAATTTTGTTTTCTACATACCTTCCCCAAAGATACTAAATAGCATTTTTTAAACTAACCTACAAAAGTATTTTTATGGTCACTAAGTGTGTTTGTATCCATAAAAAGTTATAAAAAATACTGTATTTTTGTTTTAAATATTTTATAAATTTTACCAGCCTGTCTTGCTTCTTGTTTAATGAAAATTCCTGCTTTTGAGGTATGTTCATATTGATAAGTATATTTACAATTATTCATTTTTTAAAAAGATTTATTTTTTTGTTGTTGTTGTTTATTTGTTTGAGAGAGAGAGAGGGAGAAACTGAGAGTGGGAAGGGCCGAGAGAGAGGGAGACAGGAACTCAAGTAGACTGGGTGCTGGGAGTGGACTCCTACACAGGGCTCAATCTCACAACCCTGAGATTATGACCTGAGCAAAATCAAGAGTAGGATGCTTAACTGACTGAGCCACACAGGAGCCCCTATAATTATTCATTTTAATAGTTGTATAGTATTCAGTTTTACAATTATACTCAAACTTACTTTGCCATTCTTTTATTTATGGATGAGTAATTATTTTTTTTCTGAAAATCTTACATTACAAAACGCAGAAGTGAACATTCATGTATATATTTCCTTGTGCATGCGTGCACAAACTTCATTAAGGCATGTAAGTAGGCAGAACTGCAAAATTCTGGCCCTTGTTCTAGTACATTTTCACATGTTATCTATTGCCAAGTTTCTTTCTAAAGTGGTGGTAATAATCTGTATGTTCTAGCAGAACGAGAACATTCCTGTTTTTATAAATACTTGCTACAGTGTGCATTATCAGTCTTTTAAAATTTTCTATTTGATGGTAATGAAATTATATTCCATTGTAAGTTTTTCAGTCAAATATAAGTTTTCTTAAGTTATACCAAATATACAGAAAAGGGTACAGAGCATAGCACACAATTTGATGAATTTTTATAACTTACACTTGTAAAAAACATCTAGATCAGAAAACAAAATATTGCCACATGGCTGGATACCCTGAGGCCCCTGTGTTCTCCCTTTCAGTCGCTGCCTGTTTTCAAGAGTAGCTGATACCCTGATTTCCAACCTCCTGATTAGTTCTGCCTGGCAGAGAATGAATACTATCTAATTGAAATCAAACAGTAGGCAGTGTTCTGTGTCTGGCTTCTTTTGTTCAACATCACAGTCGTGAGTTCTCTTCCATATTTCATTTTTATGCATTCTCATATTTTATTGAAGGACAATCCAAAAGTTTGTTTATACAAGCTACATTGAGTGGATATTTAAGTAATTCCCTGCCGCAGAGAGCCATACAATTTGGTGCCTTCAAACAATTATTTTATTATTTCTTATAATCTTGCATGGACTCAGCTCACGTGAGTTTCCTGCTCCACTGACTGATGGTTGAGGCTACTGTCCTGTGCAGAGACCAGTGAGCCCAGATGTACAAGGTTGTTGACTCGTATGCCTACAGGTTGGTGCTGGTGTCTCCTTGGGAGCTGTGCTGGCTCTGTCCACCAGCAGCCTATTTCCCATTATGTTCCTTCTCTGTATGGTGCAGTTGCAAGGGAGACATTCCAAGATCAAGTTTTCCAGAAGAAAATAAGCAGATCTGTTTTATCGTTTTAAGACCTGGGATCAGAAACTTCTGAATATCCTTTCTGTCACAATCCCTTCATCAGATTTTACAAGACAATGTTAGATTCAGAGGCTTATACAGGGAATGAAGGAATTCTGGGAGTATTATTATTTTAAAAAACATATAGCATTGTTCAATGTCTTGTTACAATAATGCATTTCCATATGAAAATGTATTCTCTCCTTCCCTCTCTTCTAATTACATTATGATTTTTACAAGTTCAAGATTTTATCATTGAAATCAGATCAAGGTATAGATTGGCTTATTGGGCTCAGCTTCTCAGGAGCAGTCCAGTAGACTCAAAGACTTACAAGCTCATAAACTTCCAACACACTATGTTGACAAAAGAACAGGATTTTTGGAACAAACACGTGCATTTAAGTATTTGCAGATGAGAGGCACGGTATTTCATAGCAAGTCAGATATCCAGCCTGCTATAGCTCACAAGTACTCACACCTCTAACTGGGATTTTCCTCAACTCTTGGTGTTCTCCCTCTTCCTACAGAATGTTATCAGCAGTTGACATGTTTTCTCAGCATGCTAAGTGCCTGTGCTAAGTTGAGAACTGAGAGACCCCATTTCTTCTTATTATTTTTTAAATGTAATGAATTAAATTTTTTATTATATTAAGAAAGCCTACCATCAGATCTATCCTTTTAATAGTCTGTTAAGTATACAATATAGTATTGTCATTTATAAGACAATGTCACACAGCGGATCTTTAGAATTTAATTGCCTCTGTTTTTTTGCAAGTAGAATGTGGTTGAAAACTGAGTTTTGTGTGAATAAAATTATTTTCTACTCAATTAGATAAAAGCTCCAACCACATAAATCTTCAGCACAGGCACTTCTGTAATTAACAGTGAAAGTCAGATTTATGTGGGATTCCTAGAAAATTTCATTTCTAACAAAAGGATTGAAGGGAAGTGTTCTAAGGGTCCCTGATTTTTTTCCCCCCTGTAATGGTCTATAAACTAGCACCTTCAATTCTTATGAACTATTAAAAAAAAATAATATAATATCTTGAATCTGAGACTATTCTATTTTATTTTTTCTGGATGCACCCTGAGTTTCATATTTTTCTTAAGGACACTTCTTTTTTAAAAAAATTTGTTGACTGGAAAGCATCTTTAATATTTATAAATTCTTCTACAACTTTTAACATTTTTCTTATTGTGTGTCTTTATTCTCACATATTACCTTAGACAGCTAGAAAAAGCCAATTAGCACCTTCTGGGTTGAAGGTGCTAATATGTCTAGTTATCTCTGAAAATATTTAGCCACAATGACAAGTTCATTATACAAACTCTTTGTTTACTATGTTACTATAGGCAACAGTGTTGTCAAACTTACACCTCTACTTGGTAAGGGTCACTTTTCCCCCAACTTTTTAAATCACACTTTATTGTTTTGCTTCCTACCTCCAGGAGCCATATTCACAAGGTCTCTCAGGCCTCATCACATTGCCCCACGTGTGTGTGTGTGTGCATGTGTGTGTGCGCGCGCGTGTGTGCGTTTGTATAAAACATGACATATATGTGTTGTTTTAGCTGAAATGTTTCAGATATTTGTTTTGGGTGAACTTAACACAAGCAAAATTAACTATTTTAACCATTTTAAACACAATTCAGTGTGGGTGGGGTTTTTTGTTTGTTTGTTTGTTTTTGGTATTTTTACAGTGTTGTGTATCAACACAGGTATCTAATTTGAGAATATTTTTATCAGTCCAAAAAGATATCCCATAGCTCCCTTTTTCCCCTCTCATCCCATCCTGTGGCCCTCACTAATTTACTTTACATCTCTTTGTATCTGAAATGGACACATTTCATCTTTTATTTCAGGATAGTCAAGTATTAAAATATATTTTTAGGTGAAATTTTGGATCTGGTTTAGCTTCTAATCATTGTTGGGAAGTCAGAAATGTAGAAGGCCTAGAAAAGCGAAAATACCCGGGAAGATCTAAATGCACAAGTTGAACAGAGACAGGAACTTACCCTCAGGATTGAGACAAAGTAGGGAGCAGTGTTACAAGTAAATCACAAAAGCTAAGGCGGGGCTAGTAGTAAAAAAGAAAATAAAACAGCAGTAGGTAAATTTATCTATTAAGAGAACGAATAACAGAAGGATTTAAAATAATGTTTTCCCTTCCATATACAGAGTGGAAGAATCATCTGCTATTACAGTGACAACAGTCCTCATGGAATATGTTGAGCAGAGTCAAACTTCTGTAGGCTCAGGAATGAATTTATCACCCATGAGCATCAAATGTTTTAGAATCATGAGTAGGAAAAGGGAAGTTTTTAGTTGCTATACTTGAAAGATTTTTTAAAGATTTTATAAAATCTTTAAATAATATTTTATCACATTTTATAAAATACAATAAATTTTAAATCAACTTTTAAAAAAATGTATTAAAATGATGCTCTATGAAAATTAGAAGTTTTTGACATTGAGCATTTTTTTCATTCTGCATCCATTAGCATCAATGAGTGTTTGCTGCTTCTCAGATTTTGGAACTTATTTGAACTAACTAAATCAATACCTAATGATCGAAAATGGTTTATTCTAACCAAAGTTGCTTATTGATCGTAATGGTATAATATGGTAACACCTGCTAAAAATACTTGTATTTTAGTAGCTATTTCAACATCTGAAACGACATGTACATCTAATACATAGTTGTGAAGATCTGTTAAGGGGTAGAAACTTTGAGGGATATCCTCAAATTTGACTGTTTGTCAGGAATAATCACTGCATTGTTGAAGAATTGGCTTTATTGCTCAGCATATACATTCTAAAATGAAGCTGTAAAGTGGTGACTGATTTAGAGTATTTTATTGATCAAACCATGAGTTTTATAGATAATGGAGACTGTTGCCAAGGGAAATTAAATGTTCTTGTGGTCAAGGTCACAGTGACAGAGTCAGGGCATAAACCAAAGTATTCTGATTCATGGTGTATCAAACACTCTATATTCCCTTCCTGGACAAATGAGGACCAGTTGTTAGCTCATCCTCCCCAGTTGGCTTCCAAAGTGCTCATTAGCCTAATGTTCTCTGTTCCTTTCTGTACCATTTGTAAGTCTCCCATAAATGTTACTTTTACCTTTGCCTGACCTTCCCTAATATTATATAGAGTCTGTTGACTGTGATCTTAATCCTGGCGATTGACTCTGTGATTGTAGATAAATAAAATAACTTTAATAAAGCTTTGTCTGGACAGGTGTAAAATGAAGATAATAAATATATCTTCCTCTCAGGGATTTTGTGAAGACAAGATGAAATTTTGGGCAAGGAAATGTTCTGTAAATTGTAAGCAGATATGGTTATAAGTTGTCATTCTTTTCTTTCTTTTAGTCTTGAAAATCAGATACATTTTCATTCTACTTCAGCCATATATGTTTGTGAACATAATAATCTTACACTGATAGTAATAGCAAAGAAGTTATTTTATTCAGAGGAAAAGCATTAATAACAAAAAATACTCAAACACTGACTTATTGGTGTTTTCTCACAAGTATTGTATTGCCTTGAAAATGACCTTTCAAAAATAATTTTGAAGGTTGTGGATGGAATCATATAATTGAATAACACTTCTAACCACAAGTGAAAAATATACCAAGGTCAGGACATAGAAATAGGGTGCTCCATGTAACCAAGCAAGTATTGAATTTGTGAAAAATTTTGAGAAATTTTTTACTCGTCTCTAATATTAACTACAAGACAAAAAAATATGAAAGCCAATTCAAGAGAATGTGTCCCTTGCCTCTTTTATTTTTTACTTTATTTTTGTTTTAAGATTTTATTTATTTATTTGACAGACAGAAATCACAAGTAGGCAGAGAGACAGGCAGAGAGAGAGGGGGAAGCAGGCTCCCCGCTGAGCCCAGAGCCCGATGTGGGGCTCGATCCCAGGACCCTAAGATCATGACCTGAGTCGAAGGCAAAGACTTAACCCACTGAGCCACCCAGGCACCCCTCCCTGCCTCTTGTAAATGAATTAAAAGGAATCATATTTTAAATATGTGTATAAGTAAGATACTTTCTTATAAGTCATGCCACTGGAGCTTCTTTCCTTCTAAGATGTAGTTACATAAAAAAAGATGTAGTTATAACATATATTTATTTAACACAAAGAAAGAGTTGGTCATTTCAGTTGTGTTGAAAGAACAGAAGGCAGGAAATAGATTTGTTTGGATTTTCATAAAATTCGTAGTCATTAAATATTTCTTTATAAAGTATAGGAGATTAGATTAGATTAGTAAAACAACATAAATAAATGTTAAATCTAGAGAAAATTAAGACCTAAATGTGAGAGATAAAGGAAATAGAAAAAAAAAAAGCATAGAATTAACAACATGTGAACTTGGAATGCAAAAATGTATATATATTTTTTTATTTTTATATATATTATATATTTATACATAAATATATATTTATATACATATATATATGTATTCCTTTATTTTTAAATATTCTTGATATTCTGTGCTACCTTAAGAGCAAAGAAAACTTTTTAATTATTAATCAGAAATAGTCACAAAAAGCAGGCAGCCCAACACACACACACACACACACACACTCACACAAAGGTACTACCTGAATTACTGTCTTTTTCTTTTTTTAAGATTTTATTTATTTATTTGACACAGAGAGAGACACAACCAGAGAGGTAATACAAGCAGGGGAATGGAAAAGGGAAGAGCAAGCTTCTTGTTGAGTAAGGAGCCAGATGAGGGGCTCCATCCCAAGACTCTGAGATCACGACCTGAGCTGAAGGCAGACACTTAACAACTGAGCCACCCAGGCACCCTGAATCACTGTCTTTAGTTTGTATTATATTTATTTGCTCTGCCTTTTTTCATCTGTTTTCCTTAATGACTTATAGAGAGTGTTGATGGTAACTAAATTTCAAATTTAGGCTGTGACTTGAATTATAAAAATATGAAACTGAGGGGCGCCTGGGTGGCTCCGTGGATTGGGCCACTGCCTTCGGCTCAGGTCATGATCTCAGGGTCTTGGGATCAAGCCCCGCATCTGCCTCAGCATCCGTGCTGAGCAGAGAGCCTGCTTCCCCCTCTCTCTCTACCTACTTGTGATCTCTCTCTCTGTGAAATAAATAAATAAAATCTTTAAAAAATATATGAAAATATGAAACTGAGATGGTATTAGATTAGAAATAGGAATTGTATAAAAATCTTCAACTATGAACCTAATGAAGAAATTAATATGATTTGGGTTGTTTTCCTTGGGACTGAATATTAGTCTGATATCCACTATAGAAGAATCATCATAATATGCTCTTTGGGAGAGAGGGATCAGGGCACCCAGAAATGTGAAACTTGGGACCCCTTCCAAATAATGATACATGGCTTCACATGGCTTCTCGGTAAAGAGTGGTTAGCTGAGGCTCTAGCAGGAAGATTTTTCAGGGCCTGCTTCAGTTTTTAAACTAGGTTGTTTAAAAGGTTCTGCTCTTCCCAAGGCAGCGCCCAGCCAGTGACTGAACAAGTGGGTTAAGCAAGGGTCTAGTCTCTGTCTAATGAGGCTCATTTCTGGTGGACAGTCATTGTTCGGGCGCTCCCAGTGCACTTGCAGAGACTTTCAGGGTGGGAACGTGGCCCCATGCTTTCATCTGGCCAGTCCTGCTGTCTCTTAGGTTTCCTTCATATTTGTCACTCCCTACAGAGCTTTGCTCCATTTTAGTATCTATGTCACTGACAAAACACTTGGCATAATTATTGATTCATGTAAAGTTGTGATTCGGAAGGATGACATATATGGTTATTCTAGAGCAAAAGGAACAGAGAATTATATATATAATATTCATATTAATATGTATGTGACCTATACATAATTTGATTTAAAAATGTATTTAAATACATAAAATGTATATGTATTTTATACAAATACATATTTATATACTAAAGATAATTTAAATTTATAAAATATAATTTATGTGTGTGCATGTATATGTTTAAAGAGCTGATAAAAATCCAACTCTACAACTGTTTTGGGGAAGATTTTTAAAAAATATCTAACATGTCTTGGGACACCTGGGTGACTCAGTCGTTTAAGTGTCTGCCTTTGGCTCAGGTCATAATCCCAGGGTTCTGGGATTGAGCCCCACATCAGACTCCTTGCTTAGCAGGAAGCTTGCTTCTCCCTCTCCCTCTTTGTGCTCTCTCTCTCTCAAAAAATAAATAAAATTTAAAAAATCCATTGTGTCCAACATTACTGTAATGAAGGGACAAACTTTCTATAACAAAAATCACAAAGAGGAAGATCATCATTCTCCACCACCATCCAGCTCCCAGCAGGTAGGGCAATAGCAGAGCACCTATGCTTAGATAATTCAGTGTTTCTGGACATCATAAAATTGAATCTGGAGCAGGTGACACATAGAAATAAATTACTAGAATTCATAACCGTGTGCGGTGGCAAGTGCAGTAGCATATGTCATCAGATATTTCCAGCTGTCATGTCCACCAACAGTGACAGCAGTAGACACATTAGACTCTTCTGGATGAAACATGGCTGTTAGAATTATTCCTCTCCTTCCTCCACAGTTACCTGGACTCCTGCTCATTTTCCAGACTCCCGCCCCCACAATGCCGTGCATCTCTGATAATGTTGCAGTAAATCTTTTTTTCTTGTGTTTATTAGTATTTATTTTCATTGCATGCAAACAAGAGATTGGTTGATACAAATTTGAACATTAAGTATATGCCCCATTATCAAATTTCCATTGAGGAATTTAAGACAAAACTCTCTATCCTTTCCTGGTACCATAAAGTAAATGGGAATTAATGCTCAAAAGGTTTAAATCCTTAATCAGCTCTGTTTCATCAGTTGCTACAACCTGAATTGTCTACACACAATGAGGGATATTATTTGAAACCTCAGAGTTGAAGTTCTTGAATACCAAGACTCTCAACAACTCCAGGCTTTAGGTTCCACATCAGAATTATCAAAGCATCATCACACAGCTGTGATATTCAGAAAACCCAAAGAAAAATGACTAGAGCCCTTGTCTCAAACAAAATTGTGTTTTCAGAACCACGACATTGAATGATACAGAAAGAGGCTACTTTCTTAAAAGTTGATAGTGGAGACTCAATGAAATTGGGCAAAAACAGTGGATAGAGGGCTGGTGAGAATTGGGAAAATGTTAGTTTTAGCCTCAGTGTTTATGATAGTTGACTCAAGTCCCTGACCTGGGAAATTTAACCTAATTGGAAGTGCTCTGCAGTCAGTAAGTTAAGTATAGAAAATCGCTTAATCATATTAAGGGATTTAAAAAATATATATTCTTTTCTGCAAAGCAATTCTATTTGTTTGTATTTTTTTTAAAAAAAACGCAGGAAATGTTCAGTGGTGAATGCTGGTCTTGTTCTCTACTTCGCATATTTAGAACTTTGAAATTTCCATTTCTGTTTGAGCCTTTTGTTCCAGGCACTTCAATGCTAAATTGAGTGTGAATTCTGTCAGGTGACATTTGCTTTTCTCGCTCCACTATTCAGAGTCAATTGCATCTGTAGCAGCCAACTCTCCATTCACAGTGTGCTTTTATTACATATCTCAAATCCTGGTTCTTTTTTTTTTTTTTTTTTTTTTTTTGTTTTCCTCCTTCCTCAGAGACCGAATGCATTTTTAACTTTGTGTTACAGTATCCGCTCCCTTGAAATTTTGGAGTGCAGTTGCTTAGGTATACAGTGTATGTATGAGAAGGAAGCCCTCCCTTGAGAATCTGCATTTGATTCAGCAGGAGACTTTCAGGGCTTTCTTGGAAATGAAGTTGTTGTTAGCGTTGGTGCCTACAGAACCTGGGCTCCTGAGAACCTGATGGGAATCACCACTTCTGCCAGATGCTCTTCCCTGATCTTCTTCCTTCCCATGGATTTTGATTATCCTGAGCCTTTAGAAACCTTTGATGATTCAGGAACGTGTAAAGATTCCTTTCTGCCACATATTCTTTCAAGGCTGTGGAGTACACCTTCTGTTTCATGTTTATCAATTTTCCCTCTACTCTTCCTAGTTAGCCATAACTGCTTATATATCCTCTTAAGCTGGTCACGTTTTTGCTCTGCTTTGTTTCTTTTCTTACTTTTTTTTTTTTTTTTAAGATTTTACCTATTTATTTGAGAGAGAGTAAGAGAGAAAGAGGGCGTGTAGAAGCCAGGGAGAGGGGTAGGGGCAGTGGGAGAGGGAAAAATAGGATCCCACTGAGCAAGGAGCCCCATATGGGGCTGATCTCAGGACCTGGAGATCATGACCTGAGGGAAGGTAGATGCTTAACTGACTGAGCCACCCAGGCACCCCATCTGCCTTGGTATTGTATTGAATTGTAGTATATATATATTTTTCTCTTCCCTTCACATTGTTTTCTGATCCAGAGATTCTTTTCTTTCTTTCTTTTAAACTAAGCAATTTTGTTTTCATAACTTACCAGTCTTGGATTGGACTTAAACTATCTTTTGTTCTCTGTCTTATACTTTAGTGTTTCTCTTTCTTCCTGTAATTCTCTAACACGTTTTAGTGGGGGATCTCTAGGGACAAAAGGAATAAGTAACTGTATCACTGTCGAACAGTAACTGTGTCATCTTGTAACTAATACAATAATGCTAGAAATATCACATATAGATTTTCCTGATATTGTCATCTCCAATTAGTCTTCCTCTTTTTTTGTTCCTGTAATCATCTAGTAAAGCTGTTTTTAAAAGTTCTTAATATGGATTATTATTATGGATTATATATCAGAAGCTTTCAGAGGGCTTTTTTCAATAATTTCCTGGAATCCAGGCTGTCTTTGAGAAAATCAAACTTTTTTTTTTGAATTATTGCCTCTCTTCTTCTGTTAGATGTGCACAAGTATTAGTCACTGTTCATAATCCAATAAAATAAAAATTCTCCTTTTTTTTAAAGTCTAATTTCCCAAACATATAAATTAGCATTGTTGTTTCATGCGAAAATAAAATTACTATTAATGGAAACACACTTTTTAAAAAATGTCAGGGCAATCAATTTTTGTGTCTAGCCTCTCCTTATAGTTTAATGTATCTAAAACATTTTATAAAACATATTTTTTTAAAGCTTTTTATTTATTTATTTGACAGACAGAGATCACAAGTAGGCAGCGAGGCAGGCAGAGAGACAGACTTCCCACTTGAGCAGAGAGCCTGATGTGGGGCTCAATCCCAGGACCCTGAGATCATGACCTGAGCTGAAGGCAGAGGCTTTAACCCACTGAGCTACCCAGGTGCCCCAAAACATATTTTTAATAACAAAACTTTTACTATCTTAAGTATATGTAGCTACTTCTCATTATTTTAGTCATTTCAGTAAATAAAAATCATATGCCATGCTTCTTGTGTTTATGTGTTTTGTATTGTGAATATATATGACCTCAGAAAAAAGTTTGGAGTCAACTTTTATTTTATTTTTATTTATTTTTTTTTAAAGATTTTATTTATTTATCAGAGAGAGAGAGGGAGAAAGCGAGCACAGGCAGACAGAATGGCAGGCAGAGGCAGAGGGAGAAGCAGGCTCCCTGCCGAGCAAGGAGCCCGATGTGGGACTCGATCCCAGGACGCTGGGATCATGACCTGAGCCGAAGGCAGCTGCTCAACCAACTGAGCCACCCAGGCGTCCCTGGGGTCAACTTTTAAATGACTCTTTCTCTCTCTGTCTTTTAAGGTTTTATTTTATTTGACAGAGAGAGAGATCACAAGTAGGCAGAGAGGCAGGCAGAGGGAGAGGGAGAAGCCAGCTCCCCACTGAGCAGAGAGCCTGATGTGGGGCTCAAATTCCAGGATCCTGAGATCATGGCCCAAGTCTAAGGCAGAGGCTTAACCAATTTAGCCACTAAGTGGCCCCCCCTAAGTGAATTTTCTCTTGGTGGGTTTCTTCTACTGGGTGCCTGAAAGCAGTAACAATCCTGGACCAGGTTAAGCTAAACTATTTGTCTACAGATCTGGCAATTAAGAGTTATGATGAATTCTAGTTCATATTTACATAGGGGGTCAGCTTGTGCTACCTGTTTCTCAGGGAATGGGGTAAAATATTTTGTTGTTGTTCTTATTTTTCCGCCAAAGCCAAGATTGGCACAAACAGTTCCTTAGCCTCTACTTCCCTTCCTCCTCTTTTCTCTCCTCCTTCTCTTGCTCCTGTTCCGTCTACCCTCCTTCTCTTCCTCTCCCTTACTTTCCATTTCCCCTCTCCTTTCCCCTTCCTCTCCTTTTCTTTCTGCTACCACTGGTCTACACATAGACAATGTCATTTGTGCAGCCCTGGCTATTCGAAGAGCATTTGTAATTCAGTGCGTATTAATAATCAGGTTCTTGGGGCGCCTGGGTGGCTCAGCGGGTTAAAGCCTCTGCCTTCGGCTCAGATCAAAGTCCCAGGGTCTTGGGATCGAGCCCCACATCGGGCTCTCTGCTCAGCAGGGAGCCTGCTTCCTCCTCTCTCTCTGCCTGCCTCTCTGCCTACTTGTGATCTCTGTCAAATAAATAAATAAAATATTAAAAAAAAAATAATCAGGTTCTTACCTTGTGTCTTGATCTCTGTATGGAACTAATAGAACTAAAATTCTAGGCCTTTGGGCAATGATAGGTAATGTTGGGGCAGTTTCAGCTTCAAGGTTAAATTAACTCTCTTTATACATATGCTTTTTACTTTCAAGGACTTTTCTTACTTGATAACTGTCTCAGTCAGGCATTTATAGTAGCTCTTTCTCCAGAGACATTTTCCATGTACATAAGTTATTTATCAGTGTGTTACAGAAAATAACTAGAAGACAAAATATGGGTTATTTATTTGAGAGCTACAAGAGATTAATTTTGTTTTCTTATTATATGTAATTTATTAAATGTTTCACATATGTGTATACTTCCAATTTCTATAAGCAGATAAGAAGATAGAAGCCATTCTAGGAATAATGACAATATACTCTAATTTCTTGCAACAGTATTTATAATAGGTGAGATATGGGAACGATCTAAGCATCCACTGGTGAATGCATGAATGAACAGGTATAGAAATTGTGGCACACGTGCACACACGCATGTGCACGCACACACACACACACACACACTACAGTGGAATATTTTTGAGCCATAAAAATGAAATTTGTCACTTATGACAACATGGGTGGATTTCATGGGCATTATGTTAAGTGAAGTAAGTGATACAGAGAAAGATAAATGCTATATGATCTCACTTAAATGGGGAAAAAGAGAGAAAGGAAGGAAGGAAGACAGACAGACGGTGGGAGGCAGGAAGAAAGGAAGGAAGAAAGGGAGAAAGAAAGGGAGAAAATGAAGGAAGGAAGGAACAAAAGGGAGGGAAGAAGGAAGGAGAAAGAGAAAGAGAAAGGGAAGGATAGGAAAGGAAAGAAGGAAGGAAAGAGAAATATAAGCTCATAGATATAGGGAAGAGATCAGTGTTTCCAGAGGTGGAGAGTGGGAGAAATGGGTGAAGGAGGTAAAAAAAAAAAAAAAAAAAAAAATTAAATAATTTAAAAATTGGAGGGGAAAAGAAATGTATTTGAGGGATATTATCTTGACTACAGTATAGAGACTGGAGTGGAGCAGGAAGAGCCCGAGAGACTAGATGAAAGCTCATGTCATAATCCCTACAGAATGTGATGAAGGCTCTGGCTAAAGGGTAGCAACAAAACCAGATGAGAGGTCAGAGCTGAGACAGGAAGAGAGAGTCAACAAAACTTGATGGTGGATTAAATTTTGGAGATGAGCTAGACTTTTGCTCTTCAGAGTGCATGCAGTACACAGACTGATAGCATCTGTATGGCTGGGGAGGCTGTTAAAAATGCAGATGCTTAGGTCCCACCCCAGAACTACTGAATCAAAATTTGTGTTTTAAGAAGATCCCAGAAAACTCATGGTGCACAGTAAAATATGAGGACTGCTGGTTTACAGAAGGTTTGCGTTCCATGGAAAGCCGGCTGTCGTGCCATCCACTGAAAGACAAAATTGGGTTTTCACAGGTTGGAGTTACAGTGCTTGAAAATTATTTTGCTTATCCAACAAATATTAATCGACTCCTGTGGGCAACAGCTCTGGGAGGACAGACATAAGTACCATCTCTAGTCTTAGCTCATATCTAGTAAAACAAACAAAAAAAATGTAAAGACTAGTATACTATAGCATGGTGGTTACCATGTTTGGGATATTCACAGGCTACAAGTTTGGGACATTAACCAAAAGAGTGTTCACCTTTCTACTTCTACTGTCACACCCTGCCTGGGCAGGCTCAGCTTGAATGGATAAGACCTTCCTTCAAGTTGCTCAGTCAATGAGAAGTCTACCTCCTCCTTCAGCGAGACATATCAATGACTAAATCAGGACACTGGAGCTTTTTCCTTCAAATTGTGTCATTGGACTAAAGAGGTAAAAAGATATTTCCTAAAGTAAATAATTTGGCTCATCAGAGGCTGACGAGCTATCATTTCTATCTGCTGCCTTTCAGGTCAAATCTTTGAAAGGCGTAAAGTCAGAAAGCTATAGACATAAAGCAACAGCAGCATTTTTAACAGTTAAACACTCTTTCAAAAACTTATGCAGCAGAATTGGGGTATCACCTTGGCTCAACCCAAAAGGCTTTTCTCCATTTATGACCATCCACTAGTGTTGACGTTTCCAATTTTTTCCATCCCTTCAAATTCAGCTCATTACCAAAAAATCAGCAAGAGTCATTCAAGCCACCATATAAATATGACAGTATTTCAGTGGTTCTTTAGTACTGAAAAAACAACATTTTCCTATTCACTTCTTTAATGCTGTAGAAGAAGGAAAAGAAGAAGATGAAGATGACAAAGACAAAATGAAGATGAAGAAGACGAAGACGATGAAGAAGATGAAGGAGGAGGAGAAATACTACTACTACTACTAATAATAACAAAAGAGAATAAGAGTGACTTATCTAAATGTAATTGTTTTCATGGCTGAATAGCTCAAAATTCATACAACTGGACTGAGATGCTGTGTGTGGAACCTGCTAGCCAGCAGGAAAAGAAAGGATATTTTTGTTTTTGCTGTTTTCAAGTTCTTTTCATTTTTTTAAATTTAATTTTTTTTAAGATTTTATTTATTTATTTGACAAAGAGAGATCACAAGTAGGCAGAGAGGCACACAGAGAGAAGGGGAAAAATCAGGGAGCCCAATAAGGGGCTCCATTCTAGGATCCAGGGATTGTGACCTGAGCCGAAGGCAGACACTTAACCATCTGAGCCACCCAGTCACCCCCCTTTTTTTAATCTTAAAAAAATTAGTTGTTTGTTTGTTTGAATGTATGTGAGAGGGTATAAGGTAGAGGAAAAGAGAGAGAGGAAGAATCTCAAGCAGATTCTGCATTGAGTGTGGAGCCTGTTGCAGAGCTCAATCTTACGACACTTAGATCATGACCTGAGCCAAAACCAAGAGTCAGATACTCAACAGGATGAGTCACCCAGGTGCCCCAGGAAAATAAAGTTTTATGTAGCAGGTCTGTTAGCATTAAAACTTCTTGTATTTAATCCTAAACAGTTGAGGCTTGTCTCTAACCTAGCTATGTATTCATTTCTTCAGTGATATATGGTATCCATTATATTTTGAAGGATACATTTTAAAAACAAGGAATGTAAATGGGAAGTATTCTCTTAAATTTCTTAATATTACACGGTACTATTGAAGGTGGAAGCAGGAAATGCATGGTACAGAGGTGAGAATCGTGATCTGGGGACTTCATAGCAAGGTACTTGCATACCAGCCTTTTGATAACTTTCTGATTTTTCAACATATATACATTATGTACATACATATGTACATACATTGTTAAAAATTGCTTAAGTTAGGCTGTGAAGAAATTAGTATGATTTGGTTGAATTTGTTTCTGAGTTATGAACAAAATCTTGCATGATTATGGAGTAGACAATAAACAGAAGGATATCATTACGATTCACATATTATGAAACTTACCATTTTAACCATTTTAAAGTGTACAAGCTAAAAGTTGGGGAAATATCACCATTATCTAATTCAGAGGATTTTCCAGAGAAAATTTCAGAGAAAACCTATACCACATGTGTTAGCAGTCATTGACCATTGCCTCAGCCTTTGCTGACCACAAACCAACTTTTCCTCTATATAGATGTGCCCACTCTAAACCTCTTATCTAAAAGAAATCATCATACAGTATGTGACTTTTTATGTCTGGTTTATATCACACAACAATATTTTCAGGATTCATTCATGTTGTGACATTTATTAGTACTTCCTTTTTGTGGCTAGATAATATTCTATGGTATGAATATACAGTATTTTCCTTACCCAGTCATCCGTTGATAGACATTGAATTTCTTCCTCTTTATCACTATTATGGATAATATTGCTATGAATATTATGTACTAGTGTTTTTAAGAATGTTATTTTTTTTTAAAGATTTTATTTATTCATTTGACAGAGATCACAAGTAGGCAGAAAGGCAGGCAGAGAGAGAGAGAGAGGAGGAAGCAGGCTCCCTGCTAAGCAGAGAGCCCAATGCAGGGCTCAATCCCAGGACCTTGGGATCATGACCTGAGCTGAAGGCAGAGGTTTTAACCCACTGCGCCACCCAGGTGCCCCTAAGAATGTTATTTTTGATTAGGTTATATATATATATATATGTTAAATTTCTTGGTCATATAGGAGCTATAAGTTTAACTTTTGAGGAACTGCCTAACTTCTCCAAAGTCACTTGTACCATTTTACATTGCCACCGGAAATGTATGATAGTTCCATTTTTTTCTGTGTCCTGACCAACACTTATTAGTTGTTGTATTATTATTATTATCATTTATATACTGGATGTGAAGTGGTGTCTCATTTTGGTTTTGATGTGCATTTCCTTACATTCAATAAATGTGAGCATCTTTTCATGTCCTTATTGGCTATTTATATGTCTTCTTTATAGAAATGTCTATTTCAATTCATTATTCAGCTGGGCCATTTGTTTTTTTCCTTGTTTGGTAGTAAGTATTATTTTTATATTCTTATATTCTGAGTACAAAATCCTTATCACTTAAATTATATTAATATATTATTAATATTTAAATTATATTTAATTTATTTTTCCTAAATTTCTTTAAATTGTCTAAGGACATTTTATGAAAAAAGAAAAAAAATCAACCAAATTCTTCCTTGTGTTTTTCGGAGTACAGAAGTTGTTTGTTTTTCTGTTTTGTTGATTATACCATTGGGGTCATATTTATAAGCTGTCATCTAATCAAAGGCCATGAAGATTAAACCTATGTTTGCTTCTGGGAATTTATAGTTTTTGCACTTACATCCATTTCATAAATTTTTGAGTTACATTTTGTATTTGTTATGAGACACAGGTCAATTCACTTTTTTGCATGTGGCACGCCAGGTGTCTAAGCATCATTTGTAGAAAAGATTTTTCTTTCCCCAGCTGCAGCCTCATTACAAATCAACTAACTGTTGGAATAGGGGTTTGGTTCTGTCATGTCAATTTTATTTGATTGATCTATATGTCTATCCTTATATCACTATGGTACTATTTTGATTACTATACCTTTGCAATACATTTTGAAATAGAGAAGTTCAAGTCCATTATCTTTGTGTTGTTTTGTCAAGATGATTTGATGTATTTTGGGTTCCTTGAAATTTCATATGAATTTTAGGAACAGCTTGTTTACTTTTATAAAAAAAAATGCAATTGTAATTTTGATGGATATTGCATTGAATCTGCTTATCAATTTGGGGAGTATCGTTACCTTAATAATATTAAGTCTTCCAGTCCACAAACATGGGATCCCTTTCCATTTTATTTAGATCTTCCATAATATCTTTCAACAATGTTTTATAATTTCAGTGTACAAGTCATATACTTTCTTGCTTTATTCCTATGAAATTTATTATTTTTGATACTATTGAAATGAAATTGTTTCTTGCTTTCATTTTTAATTGTTCAGTGCTCATCCATAGAAATAAGCTGATTTTATGTATTGATCATATATCCTGAAATTTTGCTAACCTTGTTTATTAGTTCTAATTTTTTATGTGTGTAGAATCTTGAGGAATATATATTTTTATCATAATTATGGCATCTGCAAATAGAAAGAGTTTTACTTCTTTTCCAACTTGGATGCCTTTATTTCTTTCTCTTGCTTAATTATTCTGGCTGGAACTTCTACAATAGTGAATAGTGGCAAAGGTGGACATACTTCTCTTATTCCTGATCTTAGAAGGAAAACTCATTATTTTGCTGTTGAGGCTGATATTTTCTATAGGTTTTTCATAATTTTTTATCATGTTGAGGAAGTTTTCTTCTATTCCTAGTTTGCTGTTAGGTTTTGTATTGTTTTGTTTTCCCCATGAAAAAAAAATTACATTGGATTTTGTCATATTTCTTTCCTTTTTTTTTTATTGTGGGGATTATGTGCTATTATTCTTCTTTTTATTACTGTGTTTGTATTATATTGAGAGATTTTCACATGTTGCATTCCTGGAATAAATTCTCCTTGCTCATGCTCTCTAAGTTCTTTTAGTATTCCACTGGACTCAGTTTGCTTGCATTTTGTTGAGAATATTAGCATCTATATTTGTACTGAGTATTGGGTCTATAGTTTTTTGTCCTTGTGAAATCTTTGTCAGACTTTGATGTCAAGGTAATTTTGCTTTCAATAGTATGAGTTAGGAAGTGTTTCCTTTTCTATTTTTTGGCAGAGTTTACTAAAGGCTGTTGTTAATTCTTCAATTTTGGTAAATTATGTTTTTCTGAGAATTTGTGCAATCTTTCTAGATCATGTAATTTGTTGGCATACGATTATTGATAATAAACCCAAACCCCATTGGTCACCTGACCTTCGTAAGTTGCTACTCTGACTGCTGCACCACAGTGATGTTTGAGGTCTCCTGAAATCAATGTTAGTTCAGAGCCAGTGTCCAGTAATTCTCAATTCTCAATTCTAATTATTTCCTTTTTCCCAGTGCATAGTCCCTGGTAAAAGGCCATAGATCTTTTGGGGGAAAGCTAGGAGAAAGATAAGCAGTTTAAATTTGGATCAGTGTAGCAGAGTCCTTCTTCAAAGATGCCTGACCTGCTTGCATCTGTGTGGTTGCATAAATTGGCTCAAGTCTGGGAATTGATTGAGTGACCATGATTCCCTTTTTTATGATTCAAATATGACTTGTTCACTTGACCAAGAACTCTTGCACTTATATTGATTAAGGAAGAATTTTATATATAGCCCAGCTATTTCACTTCTAGGAGCACTTGTCAATGACATAGGTCTCTGCAAGTCATACTATCTGGCTTACTGCTTTGACCTGACTGCTCAGTATAGTGGACACATCTACCCTTTGGAGATTATGTGCCACCATTAAGTCTCTGTTACTCAGGGACTCATTGAATTTAGGCTTCTCAATTCAGTGGCTGCAGTTCCTACTATAATCTCTAACTACAAAGAAGAGTGATCACAGAAATGTTCAAGAATTCTAGGTCTTTTCTCACAAACATATTTCTCACCGCTATGGTGAAAGTGTCCTTTTTCTCCTCTCTGGGCAGGTGACCAGGTCTTCAGTGCTGCTACCACTGTAACATTCCAGTTTCCCTCAACCTTTGGATCCCTTCTCTATAGTCTACTGCACTGTGCTATACTACTTAGTAAACTAGAGTGTACTAAGGCTGCTCTGTTCAGCTTCATTTAGTATAGGCTACCGTGCTGTCCATGTTTCAGCCAACCAACCAAATTGGTAGTGGCCTTTTTAAGCCTCTGCACTGCAACATTAAATTCACAAAAAAATCAGCTTAGTGGGCACATGTTACTATATTTGGCCTGATTTTACATTATGTTCCTTCCACCATTAGCCCCACACTCTTAATATTCATTCCCAGACTTGTGTCCCAGATTTATGTCTGTATAAATTGGAAATAATCATATAGTTCTTCTAGAATGTAATTCACCTTCTCATGGGTTACATTTTGTACCTTACTTTTCAGGACCTATTATATTTGTGTCTAGTTATAGGCCCAGAAGCAAAGGGAGTGTTTAGGAGTGGTTACAAAGAAGAATCAGCAAGGCATCCATCTTGTGGAAGGCTATTTCAGTTTACTTAGGCAAACTAGGGTTAATCTCCTCAGACAGGGATTGGATAGCTCTTTTCTACTTGCAAAAAGACTTAGTACAATATAAGGGCTCAACATCTCCAGCTTCATCAGTATCTTCCCAAATGTCCCATTCCAATTTTCAGGATCCCATTCCTTCCCATTCAGTAGCTCCACTTTAACCGTAGACACTTGGCAAGGTTGGGAGTACAATTTGCATTTTAATTCCACCAGTCACAGGATGAGACTCTACATTCAGTTTGCAACAACCTCAGATCTGTAGCCACACAGGAGATAAGGATTTCTTTTATGGCAGACGTAGACACTTTTAGATCATTTATGAGGCACTTTGGTTGTAAATTTGAATCCCTGAGCTCCTTTTCTTTCCCTACTATGTCCAGCACAATTAGGAACAACATTCCAATCTCATTATTGTTAATTGGACAAAAATATCCTAAGATATTAAATAGATGATCACTCAGAACTTTGTCTCTTAAAATTATTTAATTTGGAGTATTCAGTAGTGATATTTTAACATGTCTTAATCCACATCATGCTATAGACCATCTGTGCTCTCTTCACTACTAGAAAACGAGTTATTAGTTACTTTAAATCTAACCAGATTGGAAAACCAATTCTAGAAAACTTAGAACCAATTCACAAAACCTTAGGACAGTTCCCTAAAGAATCTGTTTCTGTAGAACCACTTTTGGTACAAAATCAGTGATTGGTGAGAGACAGACAGACTGACAGGCAGGTGGACAGACAGATGTGTTGAAGGAAGTGACTCAGGAAAATATGGAGAGACCCAAACCTGAAATGTACAAGACAGGCCAGCAGTCTGGAAATTCCATTAAAAGTTGATGTTGCAGTCTTTGGTCCAAAGTTAGTCCAGAGGCAAAATTCCTTCTACTTCAGGGATCTGAAAGTCATCCATATTATGGAGAGTACTATGTTTTATTCTAAGGCCACTGATTCAAATACCAATCACATCTAATAAATACATTCACAACAATATTCACACTGCTGTTTAACCAAAATATGGGGCATCAATGCCTAGCCAAGTTGACACATATATTAACTATCACATCTGGATATAGCATTCCGTGCAGGTTTTTCATGGAAAGAACTCAGGTTATATATCTGTAAAGAAAGTAGGCAGGATGGTGCAGAAGAAACTGAAAGGCCATGTAGTTGCAACTCTAGTAACTGTCAGTGCTATAGGGAGTTCTGGATCTGATGTGTCTCAGACTGAAGCATGGGGGCTGGGTCTTTACATCCTTCCATCCATTCATCATTCACCGCTGGCTTCCCCCCCAATAGCATTGAGTGAGATCGCTTTTTCTATAGCTGGGGGCAATTCTCAATGATGGCTACAGATGCAAACATGACTGAAAGACTTTCCCAAAAGCTAGTGAGGAAGTGTGTTGGTCT